>NC_073377.1:114828893-115074735 GCF_028641065.1 Leucoraja erinaceus
ACTGTGGCCCCTGATTCTGGACTCCCCCAACATCGGGAACATGTTTCCTGTCTCTAGCGTGTCCAAGCCCTTAATAATCTTATATGTTTCAATAAGATCCTCCCTGATCCTTCTAAACAAATGATACAAGCCCAGCCGCTCCATTCTCTTAGCATATGACAGTCCCGCCATTCCGGGAATTAACCTTGTAAACCTACACTCCCTCAATAGCAAGAATGTCCTTCCTCAAATTAGGGGTCCAATGACAAACATTGACGTCATGCTAAATGTGCATTAAACGTTAATTATTTTAGCATTTGTGGTGACTGAGATAATATTGCTAATACTTTTGCTTTTGAGTCGGAAGGTGTTGTTGTCAAGTCCCAGTTTGGAGAGTTCTAGTCATGTTTATTGTCATCTAGGCAAGTATGGTGAGCTACAGGTACAATGGAAATCTTGCAGCAGCGTGGCAGGCACATAAACTTAGGCAACACATTAAATATAAATTATACATAAATTGGTCAAGGCACTAAACAGTAAAAAAAAAAAAACGATAAAAATAATATGTTTATGCAAAGTACAATTAGAAAAAATAATATGGATAAGAAAGGTTTGTGGGTCAAATGCAGGCAGATGGGACAAGTGTAGATGGGGCATATGGACAAGTTGGGCTGAAGGGCCTCTTACCACTCTGTGTGACTATGACTCTGAATACAGCAGCCAAAATAAGCTACTGTGCACTCCTCCTTATGACAGAGCAATGTTACAGTGACAGGATGGGAGGTCGGGGCAACAGGAAGAGGCGGGGCGGAGACTGAGCACTGAATTCATCTTGCAGTTTAGGATTTGTGTGTGTCGTGTGGAGAGGAGGAAGCTCTGCTGGAGAGCTTGCTGAATGCCTTTATCTTTAATAGTACTTAATGTTCCTTCTATTGATCCACAGTGATATCAGGTTACCTCAGATGCAGCTGATAAACGCAGCCACTATTGCAGTGCAACTGCGGCAGTTTCTAAATCCAATTGCACAAAGGTTAGTGGAGGCACAAGAAACTGCAGATTACAAAACCAGACAGTGCTGCAGGGTCTCAAAGATTCACGCAGCTTCTCTAGTGAATTCTGCAACCAAAGAGTCTGAAGAAGATTCCCGACCTGAAATATCACCTATCCAGGGATGCAGCCTGACCCGCTGAGTTACTCCAGCACTTTGTGTCAGTTTAAAGTTTAGTGTAGTTACAACATGGAAAATCCTACTTTCACGTCGCCTCGCTACACACTGGGGGCTAGGGTTGCCAACTGTCCCGTATTAGCCGGGACATTCCCTATATTGGGCTAAATTGAGACTGCCCTTGTCCCGTATTTGACTGCTACTACCAGGTGCTCATCAACTTACGATTACGTTGATGTATCATATTACGTTCTGATATACCCATCGTAAATCGAAAATATCGTAAGTCGAAAATGCATTTAATACACAAAACCCACCATCACCAGATCTGTCTTCTGCCTCTGGGAGTGTTTTTAATTTCCACGTTTTAATTATGAAATCTCTTTGGCGTCTCCCAACCACCCACCCCACCCTACTCCCACAGCCGCCCCTGTTCGGTCGGAGCGCTCACCAATTCCCTGAGCATCGACGCTCCTTAAATCTCCCGAGTGCCAGCCCCTGCAGCAGTGAACACATGCCAAATTGTCACAGCAGGTAGCAGCTCTGAGATTTTAATAAAGGCGGCTCATCAGATCTGTTGCCGTTTGATGTCCATCTGCAAGAGTCCTCGCTTCCCTCCCTCATCGCATCTTCCCACGATAAAGGCTAACATGGTTCACTTCATCCTGGGCCTGCACCAGACCCTCTACCCTTTGTCCCTTATTTGCCCACCTTTTGTCTGCTATTTGGGAGTGAGAAAGTTGGCAACCCTACTAGGGGCAATTTTACAGAGGCCAATTAACCTACAAACTGCTTGGGATGTGGGAGGAAACCGGAGCACCTGGGGGAAACCCACTCGATCACAAGGAGAACATGCACACTCCACTTAAAAGGTACCTGAGATCAGGATCGAACCCGAGTCTCCGACGCTGTGAGGCAGCAGCTCTACCATCTGCACCACTGTAACGCCACATTGTGAGACAGCAAAGAATAACTGAGGTGCCTTTCACCTGCTCCGAACTTCCCATAGTTTTGCCACTCACATTTCAGTTTTGAAATTGAAAGCTGATATTTTTTGTCTAATGTGGCAGCCATTTATGAACATAAAAATCCCACGTGCAGTGAATTGGTTCAAAACACAAAGTGCTGGAAGAACTCCACAGGTCAGGTAGCGTCTATAGAGGTAGTGGTTGTTCGATTTAGATGCTTTGGTTCATCGTAAATGTTGATTAGATGTTAACGTGCTGGAGTAACTCAGTGGGTCAGGCAGCATCTCTGGAGAAAAAGGATGGGTTATGTTTCGGGTCAGGACCCTTCTTCAGACCTGCCTGACCTGCTGCGTTACTCCAGTACTTGGTGTCTATCTTTGGTATAAACCAGCATCTGCAGTTCCTTGTTTCTACTTCTTGATTAGTTGTTGATTGTTATCTTTGTGTATTGTCATGGAAGACAAATCTGGTCTTGACTTAATATCTCAAGGTATAGGTGGAAGGGAGCAGGATTGTAAACACATAATATTCAGATCAGGAGAGATTAAGGGCTGGCTTTCTTTGAAGAACATTTTTAATTATTTTACTGTTGCTATCCTGCAAATTGCCAGTCTAATTGAATTTGTTTGTCATAATTTCTTCCGATGGGATTTGAACAATGATATGGCCTGTTTGATGGAACCATGCAATACAAATGGAGATTGTCCCACCACCATGCTATCTGTAACAATGCCACATTTCTTTCTGTAAAACATTCAGGCCCTAGAGCAGGGTTTTAACCCACATACATGACGACACACTAGTGAGGATTTATTCATACATCTGAGCCAAGTGCCACATCAAACAATAACAATGCGTTCGTGCACTACGTGTTCAAACATGCCAACTTCCTGAACGGCGTGTATATTTAAACCCTGTGGTGCATAATGTTTGGGTTTATTATTGTCACGTGTACCTATGTGTGGTGAAAAGCTGTATCATCTAATTGATTTGCTGGCCAACCCAGTCGGGTATAGCTGAACATCAATGTAATCAAACCAACTCGAATACAAAAGGCAGAGCTAAGAGAGAGATGCAGAGTGCAGAATATAGTTCTCAGCATTGTATTGTAAATTCAAAAGAAAAAGTCCAATATCTGGAAATGAAGTAGATTGGAGAATCTGGACTGTATCCTCGGTCACTGCTCAGAAGCCTGATAACACTGGGAAGAAGGTGTTCCTGACTCTGGTGGTGCATGCTTTCAAGCTTCTGTATCTTCTGCAGGAGCAGGGGGGCAGGAAGCATCTCAGAAGAACATGGACAGGACCCATCTTCAGACTGATAAGGAGGAGGAGGAGGGGGGAGAAAGCTGGAAGAGGGAGCTGGAGTGGGACAAAACCTGGCAAATTATAGGTGGAAGATAGACACAAAAAGCTGGAGTAACTCAGTGGGACAGGCAGCATCTGTGGAGAGAAGGAATGTGTGACCAGGGTCTCGACCTGAAACGTCACCCATTCCTTCTCTCCAAAGATGCTGCCTGTCCCGCTGAGTTACTCCAGTTTTTTGTGTCTACCTTCGGTTTAAACCAGCATCTGCACTTCCTTCTTACACAAGTGATAGGTGGATATAGATGAGGGGGCTTTTGATTGGCAGATGGGTGACATAAGTGACAAAGGCTAAAGGTGAATAGGAGACAACGATTGTCAGAAAAGGATAGAAGCGGAGTGAAATGTAAAGCCAGAGAGAGGGGTGTAGGTGGAAGGGAGCAGGATTGTAAACAAATAATATTCAGATCAGGAGAGATTAAGGGCTGGCTTTCTTTGAAGAACATCAAATTATTTTACTGTTGCTATCCTGCCAGTCTAATTGAATGTGTTTGTCATAATTTCTTCCGATGGGATTTGAACAATGATGTGACCTGTTTGATGGAATCATGCAAATGGAGATTGTCCCACCACCATGCTCTCTGAAACCGCCATCTAATAGGTTCCAGTGCCCACAGCTATGGGAATTTTTCCCTATTAACTATATGGCTACTTCCCCTTTGAACATTACCATTGAACCTTTGTCCTGACATTTCCAGGCAACCTATCTCTGATCATAACAAAGGAATTCTCTTCCTACTGCTTCTTTGGCCATAGATCTTAAAGGGCCTGTCTCATTTGGCGATTTTCTTCGGCGACTGCTGGCATCATTGACTGACATATCTTGTCACTAAAAAATACGCAGCGTGATGACGTGTGGCGCGGCGTGATGACGTATTGATGCACGGTGTTTTTTCAAGTGTTGCAACATTCAAAATCTTCTGGCGGCACTGATATGACGCCGGCAATATCGCCAAGTGGGCCAGGTCCTTAAGTCTGCATCCTCTGTTTCCTGATCTCCCTGACAAGGAAACCAACTCCTCCCTGACCACTCACGAAATCCTCTCTCCAACCTCGTATAATTGTCCGTACCTTTGTTAAGTTTCATAACACTTCCTTTGCTCCAAGCAGAACACTGTCCCAATCCCGCCCCTAGTCTCCCCGTATAACATGTCCCCCCCTGTTCCCCACTGTCTTTCTTGTAAAGATTCCCAGGACCTTCAAAAATTTGATGTTGAAGTGCCAGGCCAAGAATTCCCACAGTGCTGCCATTGGGAATCCTATGAGACCCTTTTATACTATAACCATTTAATCATCTGTCCAGCATAACTTAAAAAAATATTCCACCATCACCCCCCTAAAAACAGTGCTATACAATACAAAATCTCTCCAGTGTTGGATTCTTGAATTCTTCCCAACTGTTATCAAGCAACTTAACCATTCTACCGCCAACTAGACCCTCAGTCTTTACTGGACTTTATCTTGCACTAAACTTTATTCCCTTTATCATGTATCTGCACACTGTGGGCAGCTTAATTGTAATAATGTATTGTCTTTTCGCTGACTGGTTAGCACGCAACAAAAAAGCTTTTCACTGTACCCCGGTACACGTGACAATAATAAACCACACTCTAAACTGGATTGTTGGATTAATAGCATCAACTACCTTTGTTTGTGTTTTACAAGTCACGCAACTTTAGAGGGGACGGGGCGCAAGGATAATTGAAGATAGATGCAAAAAGCTGGAGTAACTCAGTGGGTCAGACAGCACCTCTGGAGTAAAGGAATGGGTGACGTTTCGGGTCATGACCTTTCTTCAGATAATCGGTTGGTCACTTGCGATGAAGGGAAATGTCCGAGGAATCCTTGGAATTCTCTGCCCTGCATATCTTGCACATGCCCAGACATTGCAACTTTTCAAGACCAGGATCGCTGGATTTTTTTCAACTCATCGAGAATGAAAGGGAACGGGAATTAGGCAAGAGAAATGGAAAAGTAGAAAATTGCCCGTGAACCTATTGAACGGCAGAATAGGCTTGAGAGGCTGAAAGGCCTATTCCTGCCCTCATTCGCAGTGTGATCTTAAATGTGACTTCCATTCCCTTTCAGGAAGGAGAGCGCGTTCTGTGATGGCGATTCATGTGATCATATTAAGCTGACTTTGGTGAGTATTGATCGCGTTGTTCTATAAATATGATTACTACAGTAAGTCTGAACACAGAGTATTGAATAATTCAGCAGTAACCCAAGACTATGCTAATTGTGTCACTGAAATTCTGCTCTGTGGAGACGTGAACAAAACTCAAATATTCTGATAAAATACAGGCTCTGCTTCCAGCTCCACAAATTTGGCCTGAGTACTTGCAAGCATTTTTAGTTTTTATTTTGGATTCTTACTAGTATTTCTCTTTGATATGATAGCAAATGAGTTGTGCAAACATTTATAATATAGAAAGCATCTTATAAGTTCATAAGTGATAGGAGCAGAATTAGGCCATTAGGCTCATCAAGTCTACTCTGCCATTCAAGCATGGGTGATATATCCCTCCCTCCTCACCCCACTCTCCTGCCTTCTCTCCATAACCTTGACATCTGTACTAATCAAGAAACACCAGTACTAATCAGGAAATCGGGATGCATCACAGCCTGGTTTGGGAACAGCTCCATCTAGGACTGCAAGAAGCTGCAGAGCATTGTAAACTTAGCCTAGACCATCACACAAACCAAACTCCCTTCCGATTCAGATTCAGATTCAGATTCAATTTTAATTGTCATTGTCAGTGTACAGTACAAAGACAACGAAATGCATTTAGCATCTCCCTGGAAGAGCGACATAGCAAATGATTTGAATAAATAATAATAAGTGTCCGGGGGGGGGTGGTGATTGGCAGTCACCGAGGTACGTTGTTGAGTAGAGTGACAGCCGCCGGAAAGAAGCTGTTCCTCGACCAGCTGGTTCGGCAATGGAGAGACCTGTAGCGCCTCCCGGATGGTAGGAGGGTAAACAGTCCATGGTTGGGGTGAGAGCAGTCCTTGGCGATGCTGAGCGCCCTCCGCAGACAGCGCTTGCTTTGGACGGACTCAATGGAGGAGAGCGAGGAACCGGTGATGCGTTGGGCAATTTTCACCACCCTCTGCAATGCCTTCCGGTCGGAGACAGAGCAGTTGCCATACCATACTGTGATGCAGTTGGTAAGGATGCTCTCGATGGTGCAGCGGTAGAAGTTCACCAGGATCTGAGGAGACAGATGGACCTTCTTCAGTCTCCTCAGGAAGAAGAGACGCTGATGAGCCTTCTTGATCAGAGTAGAGGTATTGTGGGTCCAAGAGAGGTCATCGGAGATGTTGACTCCCAGGAACCTGAAGCTAGAAACACGTTCCACCTCCGTCCCGTTAATGTGGATGGGGGTGTGCGTGCCGCCTCTGGACTTCCTGAAGTCTACAATGAGCTCCTTGGTCTTCTTGGAGTTAAGGGCCAGGTTGTTGTCAGCGCACCATGCTGCTAAGTGCTGGACCTCCTCCCTGTAGGCCAGCTCATCGTTGTTGCTGATGAGGCCAATCACCGTTGTATCATCTGCATACTTGATGATGGTGTTAGTACCATGTACAGGTGTGCATTCATAGGTGAGGAGGGAGTAGAGGAGGGGGCTCAGCACACAGCCCTGTGGAACGCCGGTGTTCAGGGTGAGGGTTGAAGAGGTGTGCTTGTCTAACCTCACAGACTGGGGTCTGTTGGTTAGAAAGTCCAGTATCCAGTTGCAGAGGGAGGGGTCGATGCCCAGGTTACCGAGTTTGGTGATCAGTTTTGATGGTATAATGGTGTTGAATGCTGAGCTGTAATCGATGAACAGCATTGACTCCACCTACACCTCACGCTGCCTCGGCAAGGCCAGCAGCATAATCAAGGACCAGTCTCACCCCGGCCACTCTCCTCTCCCAACAGGCAAGAGGTACAGGAGTTTGAAAGAACACACCTCCATATTCAGGAACAGTTTCTTCCCAGGTGTTACCAGGCAACTTACCAGTCCTTTCATCAGCTAATGTGCAGTCCTGACCTCCCCTGTCTACCTCATTGGAGACCTTTGAACTATCATTAATTGCATTGTGGACGGCCTGATTGTTTTCATATAGAGTCTTTTTACTTACTGGATAGCACGCAAACAAACGCTTTTCACTGTACCTCGATACATGTGACAATAATAAACTAAACTAAAGTATCATTTGGTGGCTACATCTCACTTCAGGTTTTTGACTAATTCAGAGCACTACACTGAAGGAAGGACAGTAATGTGTTGGTAAGGATACAGAGGGTTACGAGGATGGGTCGCAGTAGATTAATAGAATGGATTACCAGTGATGGGTTACATGCAGTTGTTACCCCTTGGCAATCAATGTCCCCAATATTTGGAAGTATTCTTATTCAGGTACCCAAGATAAACTGCTTTCAACTGTGAAAGGAATTGTTACCTTCTGAGTACAATCTGCTTAAAAAGATGTTCAGAAGGGAACTGGACTTAAACTTTAAAATAAGAGAAAGTAAACAACAGACACAAGGAATGACCAGGAGAGAGGTGCTTATTGGATGGCTCTGTCAATGGGGCAGCACTTAGTCAGTGGCTGAATGACTTCTATCTGTGCCATTAGATTGTGATTGGAAGCAAACCAGAGGTTGGTTGTTAAAAGGAAAGCCAACTGCGGTAATCCCCAGTCACGAAATGTGGACTCTGGAATGTAAATATTCTATTTAAGATTCAAGATGTTCTTATATTTCAGTAAATGTCTGTTGTTTATAATTGTTGCATGGGAAAGAAGACTTGAATTATATAACAGCTTTCACAACTCATCCGCCCAGATCAGAAATAACTCCTCGGTTTAATACCCCTCCAGAAGAACGTGCTGGTTTGGGTCTATTAGTGTCATGTGAAACGAGGTATAGTGAAAAGTTTTGGTTTGCTTGCCCTCCAAACAGATCAGATATACCATACATGAATACGATTGTCAAACTCAAGTACAATCGGTAGAGCAAAGGGGAAGATATGTGTGAAGAATGTAGTTCTCAGCATTGTAGTTCCATAGACAAACTCTGATATCCTCAATTGGGTAGAGATGAATTAGACAGAACTCTACTTTGTGGAAGGATCATTCAGAATCCTGATGACAACACTATTTGAAGATGAACGATACTGCCTGATATCCTGGCCAGGACTTACCCAATCAACATCACTGAGGCAGATTCTTGACCGTGCATTTGT
Organism: Leucoraja erinaceus; assembly: GCF_028641065.1. Lineage (NCBI taxonomy): Eukaryota > Metazoa > Chordata > Chondrichthyes > Rajiformes > Rajidae > Leucoraja > Leucoraja erinaceus. The sequence goes on from NC_073377.1 coordinate 114,837,601, forward strand.
TCTTGTTATAGAGTCATTGATTCATAGTCATTGATACATCGATGTAGACCTTTCAGCCCACTGAGGCTGCACCGACCGGCAGCCTCCCTTTATACCTATCCCACACTAATCCTCATTCATCCACGTTCCCAGATATGACCATTCACCGACACACCAGGGGCAATCTTAATTAGTCTACCAATAATAATGGGATCCTGTTGCATCTAAAATGGCCATGACATTTGAGGCAGCACAGTGGTGCAGTTGACAGAGCTGCTGCCCCACAACACCAGAAGAACAGGTTCGATTTGGATCTCGGGTGGTTTCTGTGCGGAGTTTGCATGTTCTCCCTGTTACAGCGTGGGTTTCCTCTGGGTGCTGAGGTTTCCTCACACACCCTAAAGACATGCAGGTTAATTGGCCGCTATAAGTTGCCCCCGGTGTGAATGGAGGGAATGCGAAAGTGGGATAATATAGAACGAGTGTGAGCGGGTGATCAATGGTCTGCCTGGACTCAGTGGGCTGATAGACCTGTTTCCATGCTGTGTCCTTCAATCAATCAATTAATTTCTGACGTGACGGTCTGAAGAAGGGTCCTGACCCTGAAACATCACCTATCTATATTCTCCAGGGATGCTGCATGACTTTTCTGAGTTACTCCAGCATCTTTAATATAAACCAGCATCTGCATCTCCTTAGATAGACGTAGAGTGCTGGAGTAACAGGCAGCATATCTGGAGAGAAGGAGTGGGTGACGTCTCGGGTCGAGATCCTGCATTTCTTTGTCATCCCGTATTTAGGTATATTGGAATAAGAAAATCTAAATGTACTTATGGTGACAGCACGTCCGACAAATTAAACTTTTAAAAAAAAGGCACAAAGTGCTGGAGTAACTCAGCGGATCTGACAACATCTCTGGAGAACATGGATAGGTGACATTTTGAGTCTGGACCCTTCTTCAGAAGTGTTATGCATGGCCTTTAAGCATCCATTTCATCACGTAACTGTGAACGAGTTTGCATGGTGGCACCTTGTAGCCTTATCCATGACCTCTAGCTTCTGACCGAGGGCTTGTAGGTTAGTAGCACCAAACTATGAATCATGTTACAGGTCAGGCCATGCCAATCTTTGCTGTAAACTGAAAGTATCTGCCACAGAATAAATGGAACGACGCAATTAAGGATCGTTGCACAAAGAAAACCTCTCTCAGAAGATGAAAAACACATGCAGGAATTCCGATTTCTGTACCCGAGCTGCTGAATCTCCCTTGGTTTGTTATTGGACCAAGTTGTCATAATTGGATTTCAGTTAGCAACATTAATTCAGTTGCTGACCACAAGTTATGCAACAGCGCTGTTGACTTCTGCTCCTCCCTCACTTAGTCTGTCAGTTCCTTCAATTTTACTCTGAGAGTTAAGCGCGGATGCAACGATTCAAAGATACTTTATTGTCGTATGTGCCCGTGTACATGTACAGTGAAATGCTTTGTTTTTAGCAGACAAAGTCACACAGCAGACCTCACCTAGGCAGTGCACAAGAGTCTCCACGTTTCCTTTGCCGACACAATTACGAAAAGCTCATTGAACAGCCATATCTTCTGTTTGCAACGGTGAACCAGGTCTGCCGCCACACGTGGCAGCCGCCAACTCCCCGCCGTGTCCCCCCCTTCGCTTTCAGCAACACCCCTCAGGGTCTTGTAGTGCATTCCAGGATCCATCCATTATGGTCTGTTTACACTCGCCTCCCTGAGTCAGATTATAACAATAGGATCATTACAGCACAGTGTGGGAGGGCATCAGCTCATTTGACTGCGGTGGCTTTTTATAACCACAATCCAGCTTGCCCTATTTGTGGACTGTTTGGCCTCGGTACTGCAATGTTTTTAACATCATCTCCATTCTCCAAGCCACAATTGAATCATCGTCCCATTCCCACACTGACCTTTCTATCCTGGGCCTCCTCCACTGTCAGAGTGAGGCCACATGCAAATTGGAGGAACAACATGTCATATTTTGCTTGGGCAGCTTACACCCCAGCGGTGTGAATATTGACGTCTCTAACTTCAATTAACTCAAGTTGTATTGCCTCTCTCTCTCTGTCCCTCCCCCCACCTTAGTCATCCTAGTAGTTTCACTGTCGTCCTGCTTAGTTTCAATGTTTGGATCCACTCGTTACTCCTTTTCCACAGCCAACAATGGACCATTGTGGGCTCCACCTTTCCTTAATCATCGTTGCCGGCTTTGATTTGTTCTTTTGCATACCTTTCATTCATTTGCTCTTTGTACTTTTTCATTTCTCTAATTTCCGTCTCCCCTGACTCTCAGTTTGAAGAAGGGTCTCGACTTGAAATGTCACCTGTTCCTTTTCTCCAGAGATGCTGCCGGACCCGCTGAGTTACTCCAGCATTTTGTGTCTCGCACAATTGAATCAGTTATCCTCTTACAGCCGTATTTACCAGATCATAACTCCTGGCTTCTTGGGAAAAGCTTTGGTAGACACAAAATGCTGGAGTAACTCAGCAGGGGTGAGGCAGCATCTATGGAGAGATGTTTGGGTGACGTTTTGGGTTGAGATCCTTCTTTAGACTGATGTCAGGGGAGGGGGCAGGACAAAGTTAGAATATATTCGGAGATGGGGGGGGGGGGCGGTTGAGTGATGTGGGAGAAGAGATTGCAAGTATTTGGGATTGCCTTGTGAGCTGACATTGACTCGATGGGCTGAATGGTCACCTATTTTGCCGTAAGGAAACTTGAAATATGAAATCCAGGAGCTTCCCTGATGACAAACTCTGCACTACGTCCAAGCCTTTATGTTCTGGAGTGGACACCGTACCCCAGCTGTAGTGTGCGGGTTTATGCGTTATATCTTCCTTGTTTGTGTACTTTATACTTCCGCTGTGAAGCCCAAGATCCCGTTTTTTTCAACCCGTACTGCCATCTTCAAAAGTTTGTCTGTACACATTGCTGAGTCTCTGTGTATCTTTAGGCTATAAATAGCCGCTCCTTATTCTTCGTACATGTGGGTTTGAGTCCCACCCCAGACGCAAGCACAAACTTGTGGGCAGACACGCCAATGTAGTCCTGAGATATTGCTAAGCTGTTTAAGACGCCCCTTATTCTTCCTACGTGTGGTGGGTGCGAGTACCATCCCAAGCAGAAGCACAAACTCGTGACTGCAATGATGTCCTGAGGGATTGCTAATCTGTTTAAGACGCCATCGTCAGGATGTAACATTAAACTAGTTATGTAGGAAAGAAATGCGGATGCTGGTTTAAATCGAAGGTAGACACAAAATGCTGGAATAACTCAGCGGGATAGGCCGCATCTCTGGAGAGAAGGAATAGGTGACGTTTCGCATCGAGACCCTTCTTCAGAACATTATTCAGACCTTCTTCAGAAATTAAACCAGTTGGCTCAGTTCATGTAAAATAAGCATAGGCAGAAAACACTGGAGTCATTCTGATCGCAGATCGGAGAGTAGTATCTGGTCTTGACATGAGACGTTATTTCTCTATCTCTTTCCACACTTGCTATCTGAGCTGCTGTGCATTTACGATATGTTGTGGGGTCAGGTTTCCAGAATTTGCGGTTATTATCATTTTGGACGTAAAAGAAGGTGTTGCTCAACTTCAAAGAAGAATGGAGAAGTTCACCCTAACTCCCTGGCCCCTATTAATCACTCAAATCAGCATCACTAAATCAGATTAGCCTGGCAGCTTGCTATCTGCAAATTGTTTATAGTCATGGAGCCCTCTGTCCCAACTCATCCATGCTGATTATGTTATTGCATTAATGAGACTGTAAAACAGCAGCAAGTAAGGATCTCATTGTTCCGTTGCTGATACACATGACATTTAAGCACTTTTAACTGTTATATCGACTCTCTGCGCTAGTCCCATTTGCCTGTTGGCTCGGATCCCTCCAAACCTTTCCTATCCATGTACTTATCCAACTGTTTTAAATGTACCTGTCTCTACAGCTTTCTCTGGCAGCTCGTTCCATATAGTCAACACCCTCCACGTGAAGAAGTTGCCCTTATTAAAAATTCCCTGTCACATTTAACCAACGAGTTAAATGAGTGGTTTCTTGAAGGGCCTGTCCCACTTTCACGACCTAATTCACGGCCTCTGCCGAGTTTGCCCTTGACTCATACTCGCAGCATGGTCGTAGGAGGTCGTAGGTAGGTCGTAGCAGGCCGTGATGCTAGTCGTAGGTACTTGTGGCATCAAGTAGGTTCGGGCTTTTTTTCTAGCATGATGAAAAATGTCCTTTCCGTGTTCTGCAGAGGTGCTACCTGCCTGAATTACTCCAGCACTTTGTGTCTTTTTGTTAGCGTAAATCTTCAGACATGTTGTCGCCCTAAGTACAGTTATATTTTCTGATTCCAATATTCCTAAACCCCTTTGAATAAAATGTGATAACAAGGAACAGCAGATGTTGCTTTAAACCAAAGACAGACACAAAATTCTAAAGTAATTCAGTGGGGCAGGCTGCACCCCTGGAGAACACGGATAGGTGATGTTTAGGGCCGGGACCCTTCTGAAGAAGGGACGAAAGGAGGGTTCAGACTTGAAACCACCTGTCCAGGGTTTTGTCCAGGGATGCTGCCTGACCCGCTGAGTTACTCCAGCACTTTGTGTCCCACTTTGAATAAAGGTGAGCATACGATTTGCCTTCCTAATTCACAGTTTTACCCTAGTATTGCCTCTTGGTTAAAAAAAAAATAGTTCAAGGAGATGAGGAGAAATTTATTTAGTCAGAAAGAGGTGAATCTGGAATTCATTAAACTTGTGGGGGCCAAGTTAATGGATATCTTTAAAGGTGGAGATTGATAGATTCTTGATTAGTACGGGTGCCAGGGGTTATGGGGGGTAAGGCAGGAGAATGGGGTTTGGAGGTAAATATAGATCACCCATGGTTGAATGGCAGAGTAGAGTTGATGGGCCAAATGGCCTAATGCTGTTGTTGAATATCTCAAACGACAAATGTAACTATGGTTTTCCACTAATTTATTTATTGCCCGTGGTACGTCAAATTTATCGGGTCGCCGTATTCTCTCTGTGAAATACTGCCAGCTGAGAGAGAGCAAGGCAACATGACTCACTGCCCTGAAAAATAAATAAATAATCAGCAGCATTTGGAGGAGGCCGCCTACTGCCAACACCAGCCGTCTGCTTCAGGCTTGAACTGGCTGGCTGCCAGCACACACAGTCCCAGAGTTGCAGAGTGTTCTTTTGTTTGAAGATGCCTGCGAGTCACGTAATGCCTGTGCTCTGAACGTGAGCTTGTGCAGGAAGGCCCTCCCACTGCTCCATTAATAGTGTTGCCTGCCCTCCCCCCAACCATTTAAACCCCCCCCCCCCCCCCCCCCCCCCCCACTCTCCAACTGCCCCCCTCCTCCCCCACACCCCTCCCCTCCGCTCCGTCAAAACCCTCCTCCGGCTCTCACTCTGCCAGTACTAGCGCAGGAAGTTGCCCGGAGTGCAAAGCTTTAATCGCCCTGTGTAAGTGTGTATCCTGCCTGCTTCCTTGCAGGCTCTCGCGATCTCCTTTTATTTTTGCTGCTTCCCATCCAGCTGTTGCCTAACTGTAAAAAAAAACTGCCTCACCAGAGAAACCGCGCCCTGCACAGTCAGACCAGAACCGTGCACAGCGCTGGGATTGGTAAACAAGACGGAGGGTTGGCGGGGAAATACTCCCTGTCACGCCGACAGTACGATCATCAGCGAGGCAGATGGTCCGCCTTCAAATATTGCAGCCCACCAGTTAATTACAATGGGAGGGTCAAAGAGCAGTGGATTAGGGGAAGCACATTTTTTTCCGGCTTGTTTTGTTTTGAGACAGCCAAGAGGAGTTTCTGCTCTCTCTGCAGCGTTCATCGCCGGATTCATCCGGTTTTTGTAGATGATTTGATTTTTTTTTTTTTCCTTCCCTTCTGCCGGGGGCTATTGCAGAATTCAACCATGAAGATCCAGGAGCCCCCGAGTCAAAGCGATGTGGCCAGACTGCCCAGGACCCCCGAGCCAGCCACAGCAGAAGGGAGCGCCCCGCTGGACATCCCACGCCTGGATCTGACCGGCTTGTCGGACGAGAAGGAGATGGGAGGTAACCTTTTAGAGTGCGGCTGCAAGCCATAGGCAGATGCTTCCTCAACAGGGGAGTCTGTAAAATCGCTCGCTCAACTGCTTTCTGGAAGTAGCAGAAACTCCAGTAATAATCCAGGGGGGCGCGATTTATCTTGTGTCTTAAACCCAGCTGAACCCTCGGGCTGCTGTTCATTTCTCTGCATCTCGTGAGTTGTCGGAGGGCTTGCTTTTATAATTGTGTAGCTAATTGAAAGGTTTGCTTAAAAATAATTGGCTGGAATTATGGAATGGCATTCCGGGAGTACAGTAACTTACTGTGTCGGGAAGAACTGCAGATTGACACAAAATGCTGGAGTAACTCAGCGGGTCGGGCAGCATCTCTGGAGAAAAGGAATAGGTGACGTTTTGCGTCGAGACCCTTCTTCAGACAAATTTAGTAACTTACTGTTTTTATAAACCATTTTTGAGTGAAATGGATGGATATTTCGGATTTACTCGCCTGTAGAGTTGGATTGGGTTATCAATGCAGTGTGTGCCTTCAGGAATTCTGTACACTGCACATGTGCTTTATTTCAATGAGTCCCTAAGCTCTGATGGAGTGAAATTTAAGTGATTGTACATAACTAGATGCAGGGCAACCAGAAAAACACAGTACAGAAACACGGGCAATAGAGGCAGACAGAGAACTGTACATACACGGGCAGACCTACAGAATGATCACACTAAAATCGACACATATTATCAAATTCACAAAACACACTAATACACTGAATGCACATACAGATAAACGTGAAGTGAGCATGCAGAGGTGAAGCTGCATACACTCAATGTGATACATGCAATCGATCACGTACACAAACAATCAATACAAGCTCGCTGGTAAACCCACGCACACAACCACACACACACAAAAACACAACTAAGCCAATCCCGCGCTCTCTCCTGCCCTCTTCCTGTCTCCTCTGACCTTGCTCTTTCCCTCCCTCTCTCTCACTTCCTCTCTCACTAACCTCTCCCCCTCTCACTATTCCTTGTCCTCTCCCCCTGTCACTCTCCCTCTTGCTCCGCACCCCCTCTCTCACCACCCTCTCCCCCTATCTCACTATCCACCCCTTTCACCCCCCCTCTCTCTCTCACTATCCTCTCCCCTCTCTCTCTCATTAACCTCTCACTCTTCTGCTCCTTTCACTACTCTCTCTTCCTTTGTTATTGCTTCTCTCTCCCAATCCCTTCACTCTCACTACTCCCTCTGTTCTCTCTCCACTCCCCTCATCCTTCTCTCACTCTCATTCATATCCCTTCATCTAGCTTTTCTCCATCTGTCTATCCACGCGTTTTCCTCTCTCTACATCTCTCTTGCCTCCTCTTTCATTCTCTCCCCCTCCTCTCTCCCCTCCCCCCCTCCACTCCCTCTCTTGTAGACACAGCCCACTCTCTAACTATTTCTCACCCCCCTCCCTCCCCCCATTCCCCACTCCTCGCTCTCTCCCCTCTCTCGCACTAAACTCACATTCTCCCTCCTCCCCCTTTCTCTCTTTCCCCCTCTGCCCTACTCTCTTTCACCCCATCCATTTCTTCCTCTCCCTCTCTCCCTTCTTCTCTCTGTCTCTTTCACTCCACTCCCTTTCTCTCTCTCTCCCCCCCCCCCTGCTCTGTCTCTCTCTTCCCCTCCCCCAACCCTCTCACACTCCCTCTCCCCTCCACCCCCCACTGTGTTGACCCTGGATGAAAGAGATGTCTGTAGGCCACGGTTTACAAGATGACCAGCAGTGGGTCATGTGCGTTCTCCCACAACAGCAGAACCTTTAGTCCTAAGATGGGTTGTTACTGTTGCAGAGCCTGTCTCAACGTCGCCGATGTGGAAGAGCCCAGAAGCAGAGTCTGAGGAAGCTCGCCTGTCGCCGCAGGCCGGGAGACTGATCCGTCAGCTGCTGGAAGAAGACTCTGACCCCATGTTGTCTCCCCGTTTCTACGCCTACAGTCAGAGCCAGCAGTTCCTCAATGACACAGAAGTGCCCCCCTCACCCCCAAATTCACATTCCTTCATGAGGTGAGTGTGGACGGAGGGAGGGAGGGATGTAGAAAGACTCTTGGACTATTTTTGACCAGACTTTACTGGCTTTACCTTGCACTAAATGTTATTCCCTTATGTATCTGTACACTGGATGGCTCAATTGTAACCATGTATGGTCCTTCTGCTGACTGGTTAGCACGCAACAGAAATGCTTTTCACTGTACCTCAGTACATGTGACAAGAAAATAAACTAACCTCTGATGCACTTCCCTAGTGTCAACATCTCCAAATCATTGACATTTTTGCTTCTGGACATTAATTGGTAAAGAACTGGCTTTATATAGCATCTAATACAAGAGATCTTAGATCACTTGGTAACTGGTGAGGTGCTTTAGATCTGTGGTCACGATAAGAGTTTGTGCACAGCAAACTTTAATAAATAACTGTGTGCTGCTGACTACCTGTTGATAGATATTGTCCAGGACTCCAAGTTAACCTCTCTGTTAATTTAGAGATTTGGCATGGAAGCTGGCCCTTCGGCCCACCGGGTTCATGCCATCCAATGATCACCCACCCATACAATAGACAATAGGTGCAGGAGCAGGCCATTCGGCCCTTCGAGCCAGCACCGCCATTCAATGTGATCATGGCTGATCATCCCCAATCAGTACCCCATTCCTGCCTTCTCCCCATATACCCTGACTGCTATCTTTAAGAGCCCTATCTAGCTCTCTCTTGAAAGTATCCAGAGAACTGGCCTCCACTGCCCTCTGAGGCAGAGAATTCCACAGACTCACAACTCTCTGTGAGAAAAAGTGTTTCCTCGTCTCCGTTCTGAATGGCTTACCCCTTATTCTTAAACTGTGGCCCCTGGTTCTGGACTCCCCCAACATCGGGAACATGTTTCCTGCCTCTAGCGTGTCCAAACCCTTAACAATCTTATATGTTTCAATAAGAACCCCTCTGATCCTTCTAAACTCCAGAGTGTACAAGCCCAGCCGCTCCATTCTCTCAGCATATGACAGTCCCACCATCCCGGGAATTAGCCTTGTAAACCTACGCTGCACTCCCTCAATAGCACGAATGTCCTTCCTCAAATTAGGGGACCAAAACTGCACACAATACCAGGTGTGGTCTCACTAGGGCGCTGTACAACTGCAGAAGGACCTTTTTGCTCCTATACTCGACTCCTCTTGTTATAAAGGCCAACGTGCCATTCGCTTTCTTCTCTGCCTGCTGTACCTGCATGCTTACTTTCATAGACTGATGAACAAGGATCCCCAGATCCCTTTTCCCAACTTGACGCTATTTAGATAGTAATCTGTCTTCCTGTTTTTGCTACCAAAGTGGATAACCTCACATTTATCCGCTTTAAACTTCATCTGCCATGCATCTGCCCACCCACACATACACTAGTTCTATCCTATAAACTAGGGACAATTTACAGAAGCCAATTAACCTACAAACCCGCATGTTTTTGGAATGTGGGAGGAAACCAGAACACCCGGAGTAAAACCCATGCAATCGCAGGGAGAACGCACAACCTCTGTACAAACAGTACCCATAGTGAGGATCGAACCCGGGTCACTGGCGCTGTAATGCAGCAACTCTACCGCTGTGCCACTCTAAACTTGGTTCTCTGATTACTGACCCTCCAGCCAAAGGGGAACCTTGTCCTGTTTTTCGAATCTCTTCCTCGTGACCTTTTCTGCTTCAGTGAGAGCCCTAGCCTCTCCATGTCCCTTATATAATTTCAAACAGACCTACCCCCTTACCCTTGCTTGGAGAGGGAGCAATTGTGCTGACCCAGGGCTGCCTAGGAACTGTTCCAGATCATAGATCATAGATAGACATTCCACTGCGCAGCTATTTTTACCAAAGTGCAACAAACAAGCTATCTTACGATGATCAGTGAATAAACCAAAGACAAGATGTGCAGATATCTGTTATTAACATGGCAAATTTTGATGATCTTAAATGCCCTGTGCCCACACTGACCAAGATGTCCCATCTACACTAGCTTTAGGCTTATATCCCTCTAAACCTATCCTATCCACGTACCTGTCCAAATGTTTCTTAAACAGTGCGATACTACCTTTCTCAACGACCTCCTCCGGCAGCTTTTTCCATACGCCCACCATCCTTTGTGTACAAAATGTTACCCCTCGGGTTCCCATTGAATCTTTCCCCCCTCACCTTAAACCTATATCCTCTGGTTCTTGATTCCCGTACTCTGGGCATCTACCCGATCTACTCTGGGCGTCTACCCGATCTAAATGGGCTTGCCCCCTCCTATATTAAAAGTCTTCTCACCCACCACTCCACCTCCAGGTCCCTCAGATCGGCCGACTTGGGGCAGCTGAATATCCCACGGTCTAGGCATAAGCTTAGGGGCGACCGCGCCTTTGCAGTTGCAGCTCCTAGACTGTGGAACAGCATCTCCCTTCCCATCTGAACTGCCCCCTCCATCGACTACTTTAAGTCAAGAGAAAAAACTTATCTACACTCCCAAGCCTTTCCTGACGTCCACTGAGCAAGGGCTATATGTATATATGTATGCAGTTTATGTTTATTTATACTATTTTTATAACAAATGTGAAGCACTTTGGCCAACGAGGGTTGTTTTTTAAATGTGCTATATAAATAAATGTGACTTGACGACTTGATTCCTCTATTTTCTCTGTATGCTGGTACACGGGACAATGATAAGCCAATACCAATAATTAAATTTGTGGCAATAGCCTTTATTTGGTGAATAGTTTAAATGCAAAGAGCCAATGCCGTGCAACTGGATCTCTTGCTATATTATTGACAGGCCTCGCAGCTCATCCCTCGGTTCCTATGACGACGAGCGGGAGGAACTGACCCCAGCACAGATGACCCGGAGGATCCAGAATATGAAGAAGAAAATCAGGAGGTTTGAGCAGAGATTCGAGGAAGAGAGGAGATATCGAGTAAGTCTGCCTCACGGCGCCAGAGACCCGGGTTTGATCCTGACCTCGGCTCATGATTGTGTGGAGTTTGTATGTTGTCCTCGTGACCGTGTGGGTTTCCTCTGGGTGCTCAGGTTTCCTCTCACATTGCAACAATGTGTGGATCGGTGGGTTAATTGACCTCTGTAAAATTGCCCCAAGTATGCAGGGGAGTGGATGAATATAAAACTAGTGTGAACGGAAGATCGATGGTCGGTATGGACCCGGTGGGCCGAAGGGCCCGTTTCCATGCTGTATCTCTAAACTAAGTCATGTCAAAAGGGTGGCAGAGTAGTGCAGCTGTTAGAGCTGCGTCCTCTCAGCACCAGCGACCCAGTTTGATCCTGACCTCGGGTGCGGTCTGTGTGGAGTTTGCACCTGTGACCTCGTGGGTTTCCTCCATTTTCCTCCCACATCCCAAAGATGTGTGAGTTTGTAGGTTAATTGGCCTTTGTGAAATTATCCCCAGTGTGAAAGTGAGATCACATAGAACTAGTGTGGACGGGTGATCAGTGGGCCAAAGGGCCCGTTTCCATGTTGGAGTAACTCACTGAGTTACTCCAGCATTAACTTTAGAGCCATGCAGCACAGAACCAGGCCCTTCAGCCCATCGTGTCCATGCCAACCATAGAGTGTTCTCTATACTAATCTTGTTCTCCAGCTGTTGGTCTGTCACCTTCCAAGGCCTACACTCCTTAGATCCTGTTGATGTGCAACACATGTAATCAATGCACTGTTGACACTAATATAACATTGCTTCACCTCTTGCCCTATATTTTAGCAAATGTGATAACCCACACCTGAGATTGTTTATTCGTTTACAAAATGCAGTCGGCATCTATTGTCCGTCCCTTGAGAAAGAGGTTGAACCGCTGGTGAAGGTGCTGTTGCTCAGGGAGTTTCAGGATTTAGACTCAGTGATACACAGGAACAACATATCTCCAAGTCAGGACGGTGTGCGACTTGGAGGTCAACCCACACAGGGGTGGTGTTCACATATGTCAGCCGCCCTTATTCGCAACTTTTCTATCCTAGAACTTCACAATTCACAACTCTTTATCTTTTTGGCACACGCCTGTTTTGTTTCCATCTCTGGCCTTTGTCCAACAATCTGCCTCTGTAGAAAACCCCTTGCCGATGTTCACTTACCAACACCGCACCTTGTCCTGCCCTTCTCTCTTCCAGCTTCCTTTCCACCTCCACTGCAATCAGTCTGAATAAGGGTCCCGTCTGGAAAAACGTCACCTCTCCATGTTTTCCAGCAATGCTGCCCTAACCCACTGAGTTACTCCAGCACTTTGTGCCTTTCTTTGGTATCTGCAGTTTCTTGTGTCTGAAGAACGATCCCAACCAAAAATTACACCTATCCATGTTCTCCAGAGATGCTGCCTGACTCACTGAGTTACTCCAGCATTTTGTGTCTTGCTTTGATAATCCAGCATATGCAGTTCCTCACTTTACATTTTGTCTGCTGCCCTTGCTGTTTGAGGTGATGAAGATTCACAGGTTTGGAGGTATTATCCTTGGTCAGTTACTGCAGTGCACTTCATAAATGCTTCACCCTGCAGCCACAGTGTAGAGGGAATAATAGTAGAAGAGGTAGACAGGATTGACCAACAATTGGCTTCTGTGTTGAGCCTTTGAATGAGTAGCATCAGATCTACCAGGTAAAGGGCATTACATCATGCTCCACACTAACCTTGTAGTTGGCAGAAAGATGTTCGGGATCAGGAGGGAAATAAAAGACAGGAAAGGCTGAAAAATACAAAAAATACAAACTCCTTTTGCCTTCCCAAGTTCAAGTGAGTTTATTGTCATGTGTCCCTGATAGGACAATGACATTCTTGCTTTGCTTCAGCACACAGAACATAGTAGGCATTTACTACAAAACAGATCAGTGTGTCCATATACCATAATATAAATATATATACACACATGAATAAATAAACTGATAAAGTGCAAATTTGTAGATGGGGCCCCCTGCATTTTCCAGCATCTTCTGTTGTTATTTAACATTTCCAGCACCTGCAATATTTTGTTTTCTTCAGTCCTTGGTGCTTCATCCAAGATCAGCAGGTTCAGTGTGAGATGTCGGGCCTGGTGAGTACACAGGGCTTGATAAGCTGAAGCAGAAATCTGAAGATGAGTCGCAAACCAAAACGTCACCTCTCCATGGTCTCTCGAGATGATGCCTGGCCCGCTGGGTTACTCCAGCACTTTGTGGGTCTTTTCTTACCAAGCCAATCCCCTGGCTTTGTGTTTTGCTGCCGTTTCCCATTCGAACCCAGCACTGATGGAGATCTAGCTAACAGTATGGTGATATCTCTCTGATCCCGATGTTCCCACCAGTCTATCTCTAAAGCAGGATTTTGTTTCTCCATTAACTCCACAGCCTTCGCACAGTGACAAAGCCTCAAACCCCGAAGTACTGAAATGGATGAACGAACTCGCCAAACTCCGCAAGCAACTGAAAGGTAATGTGGACTTCCAAAACTCTCTCCCTCAACCTCTCTCATGGAGTCACACAGCATGGAAACGCCCTTCAGCCCAACTTGCCCACGCCGACCAACATGCCCCATCTCCACTCGTTCCACCTGCCTGCAATTGGCCCCTATCTCTCTAAACCTGTACCTGTCTACATGTTTCTTAAACGTTGTGAAGTACCTGCAAAAACATTGCGATTGTACTTCTCTCGTCTCTCTTTCCCTCTGGAAATAGCAAGGAATGGGACTGGTGAGATCGCTCTTGCCTGAGCAAGTATCGACTCAATGGGATGATTGGCCTCCCAATCCATGCTGACTCCAACATGTAGTGTTATTTGATTGAGTGAGATCCCTCCTTTTCCCTCCCCCTGAGCTACAACAGAGATAAATCAGCTGATTATTTCTCCCAAGACCAAAGTTGTCCTAATTTCTCCATGTCATTGGTTTAGGTTAATTTAGAGATACAGCTCGGGTCACCGAGTCCACGTCAACCATTAATCACTCGTTCACATTAATTCTATGTTCTAATCAACCTACTAACCCGCACGTCTTTAGGATGTGGAAGGAAACCTGAGAGCCCAGAGGAAACCCACTTGATCACAGGTTCAAACGCCACATAAACAGCAGCTGAGGTCAAGATCAACCCCCCAGGGCTGAGGCGATGTGAGGCAGCAGCTCTCCCAGCTGTGCCACTCACTGAGGCTGCAGCTGCAGCTCTCTACCAGCTGTGCCACTCACTGAGGCTGCAGCTCTACCAGCTGTGCAACGATGCCACTCACTGTGAGGCAACAGCTCTACCAGCTGTGCCACTCACTGAGGCAGCAGCTCTACCAGCTGTGCCACGCCACCGAGGCAATGCCACTCACTGTGAGGCAGCAGCTCTCCCAGCTGTGCCACCCACTGAGGCTGCAGCTCTCCCAGCTGTGCCACCGTGCCATCCACTGTGCTTGCTGCTCAATTTGCTTCTTTCTCTTGCATTGTGCGTCTGTGGCAGACACGAAGCTGAAGGTGTCCGAGGAAGACGTCATCCCCCAGACGAGACAGCGCAGCAACACCTTGCCCAAGAGCTTTGGGTCGCAGCTGGAGAGGGGTCCCGAGAAGGAGCAGGACAAGAAGCCGGAAGCGACGGAGAAAGTGCAGAAGCCCTCGATGGAGACGACGCTCGACACCATCCTGAAAAAGCTGCAGGAGAAGCGGGCCGAGGTGAATCGGCCGGAAGATATTAAGGTAACCATTGTGTGGTAACCAGCTCCACTCCGCCCCAGTCTCCGAGTGTAAGGCTGCAGTTCACTGTCTCCCTCCACGGACTTGCCTGTAAAACAGCCCAAGGAAGGTGCTTTCCTTCAGATAACACATTAAACTTCTCTCTTGGGTGGTCGTAAAACATCCACAGCTCTGCATCAATTAAGAATTCATCCCCCTCACCCTGTCCAATACTTATACAATACAATACAATTTATTTGTCATTTGAACCCCATTGAGGTTGAAACAAGATGTTGTTTCTGCAGCCATACACACAAGAAAGAACCAAGACACAACACAATTTACACAAACATCCATCACAGTGCATCTCCTCCTCGCTGTGATGGAAGGCAAAGACTTATCTCTCCCCTGCACTCCCCATTCCCCTCCCGATGTCAGAGTCAAAGCTCCCGGCAGGTGATGGTAATTGTCCCGCGGCCATTTACGCCGCACCGGGTGATGCAAGGCCGCGCTTCGGGTCTTGTTGTTGGAGCCCCCGGCGGGCGCTAGCAAAGTCCCACAGCCATTCCAAGCCGCGCCGGGCGGTGATGTAAGGCCCCGCTCCAGGTACTCTTCAACCCCACAACTCGGGCGGGTGAAGTCGCCGTTGCGGAAGCCCCGAAAGCCCCAGCAGGGACCCGCGGGCTCCCGGTGTCACTGTCCACCAGACCCACGGTAAGCCTCTGAATCTCCGGGGTCGGGTCGCAGCAGCGCGCCACCACAGTTCCACCCGCTCCGAACTCAGCCAGCTCTACGATGGTGAATAGGTCCGCAGGCTCCGCGGCTGGAGCCCCAGGTCGTTCCTGCTGGAGGCCGCTCCACGGTGCTCGGCCCCAACGACAACGGAGACCCGACTGAGAAAAGGTTCGGGTTCTCCGTGCAGGGGATAGATTTTAAAAGTTTCCCCCACGCCCCCCCCCCCCCACACACATACCCACACACAAACAAAAAAAAATAATAATAAAAATTACATTCAAACGAGACAAAAAAAATAATAAAAAGACAGACGGACTGCAGAGGCCGCTGCGACGTGATTGGCGCTGCCCACATTATCCCGTCACCAATATGTGGCAGTCTACCAGTTAAATAGAATGTAGCACCGTACAGCACAAAGACTGCACTGATTCTCTTACTCTGGGTAAAATACTTAATTTACCCTATCTATTCCCCTCACTATTTTGTACACCACCATAAGGTACATCCTCCTAATGAATAGAGTCCTAGCCTGCTCAACCTCTCCCTATAGCTCAAGCCCTCAAGTCCTGACAACATCCTCGTAAATCTTCTCTGCACCCTTTCCAGATTAAGAACCTCTTTCCTCTAACAAGTTGACCAAAACTGAACACAATACTCCAAATGCGGCCTCACTAATGTCTTGTACAACTGTAACCTTATCTCCCAACTTCTATACAAGAACATAGAATGGTACAGCACAGGAACAATCCCGTCAGCCAACAATGTCCATTCTAAACATGATGCCACGTTAAACTAATCTCTGCTTTCGGGTGATTTATATCGCTCCTTTCCCTGCATATCCATGTGCCTATCCAGAACCTCTTAAATGCCACGATCGCATCTGCCTCCACCACCGCACCTGGCAACATCTTCCAGGCACCCACCAGTCTCCGTGGGGGAAAAAAGCTTGTCCCACAAATTTCCTTTAAACTTTCTTCCTCTCACCTTAAAGCTATGCCTCCAGTCTTTGACCCCCCCCCCCCCCCCCCCCCCCCCCCCCCCCCCCCCCCCCCCCCCCCACCCAACTGTCCCCCCCCCATGCCTGTCTTCACTTTGTAAACTTCTTTTGGATTTTCCCTCAGCCTCGATGCTCCAGACCCTGTAAACCAGGCGGCATTCTGGTAAACCACTTCTGCACCTTCTCCAAAGCCTCCATATCCTTCCTGCAATTGCCTATGTCTTCATCGCTGCCATTCTCCCATAGAAACGGCTGACCAGTAGTTGTAAAGCATTGCTGCCGTGTATTTACCAAGGTGTCCGTCTCTCCCTGAACAGGACATGACACGAGACGAGATAGGTAACGAGAAGGTCGCTCTCCAGAAGGGGCTTCTGTACTACGAGAGCATCCACGGGAGGCCGGTAAGTGTTTTCCAAGCGTTACTTATAGCACGGAAATAGACCATGTGGCCCAATTAATCAACTCCCATGCTTATGGCCTCAGCGTTTCCTTCCAGGTCTTTTCTTGGAACTATTTCCTGACATTGTTAGAGTAATCGAGTCATATAGCATGGAACCAGGCCCTTCGGCCCAGCTTGTCTATGCCAACCAAGGTGCGCTGTCAACACCAGTCCCACTTGCCCATGTTTGACCCATATCCCTCTAAACCTTTTCTATCCACGTACCTGTCCAAATGTCTTTTAAATGTTGCTGTAGTTCCTGCCCCAACTACCTCCTCTGGCAGAGCTCATTCCATATGCCCACCACCTGCTGTGTGAAAAAGCTGCCCCTCTGATTGCGATGTGCCGATTTGCTGGAATTCTGGAAGTTGCAAAAGCATGTTGATTTTAATCTTTTGCAGGCAAACTGTGGTTAATTAGGTGATAAGGTCACGAGATAGTATTGATTTATTATTATAACATGTACCAAAATATAGTGAATAATCTTGTTTGCGTACTATGTAGTCAAATCATCCCATACAAGAATACAATCAAGGCATACACAAGTACAACTGGTAGTGCAAAGAGAAAAATGCCAGAATATAGTGTCACAGCATTATAGTTTAGAGATACAATGTGGAAACTGGCCCTTCGGCCCACCGAGTCAGGCCGGCCAGCAATCCCTGTACACTAGCACTATCCTACACGCCAGGGACCATTTACAATTTTTACCAAAGCCAATTAACATACAAACTTGTAGATCTTTGGAGTGTGGGAGAAAACCGGAGCACCCGGAGAAAGCACATGCGGTCACTGGGAGAAGGTACAAACTCCATACAGATGGCACCCGTAGTTAGGATCAAACCCGGATCTCTGGCGCTGTAAGGTAGCAACTCTACCGCTGCACCACCATGCTGTTACATTTGCAGAAAAAGTGCAGATTAAAAAAAAGTGCAAGGATCACAATGAAGTAGGTTGGGAAGTCGGGAATACACCCTTAGCTTATGAGAGCACCGTTCAGTGGTCTGATTACAGCTGGGACGATGCTGTTCCTGAATCTAGTGGTTCGTGCTGTCAGGCTTTTGTATTGTCTGCCTTGAAGGAGAGGGGAGGAGAGGGAATGACCAGGGTGTGCATGGTCTGCTCTATCCTGGCTGCTTTCCTGAGTTGTGGTTTAATGGGGGTGGGGAGGCTGGTTTGTGTGATAGACTAAGCAACATGCAGAACTCCCTGCAAACCCTTGCTGCCTTGGGCAGACCTGCTGGCAAACCATGCTGCGAAGCAACCCGAGGGGAAGCTTTCTACGGTGCATCCGTGGAGGTTGTTAAGCCCCGGATGTCGAGCCCAGATTTAAGATGTGGGCCTTGAGGAGTGGCGGTGCTCTTGGAGCAGAAAGCTGACATCCCAATTTATTTGCAGGTGACAAAGGCGGAGAGACAGATAATGATGCCGCTTTACGACCGATACCGACTGGTGAAGCAGATTCTGTCGCGGGCAAGCACCATCCCCGTGATTGTAAGTAAGCGCGTGAGTGTAGCGGGACTTGGCACGGGTGGCGGGTACGGAGATTGGTCCCGGACCAGTGGATGGGGGCCTAACCTTGAGGCTAAAGCCCCCGGCATCTTGCTGGGCGAGGGGAAGGGACAGCAGGTGTGGGGCCTGGCCTCAGGAGTTGACTACAGTGGAGTCCTTGTCCATGCCAATGAGTCTAGGAGTAGACAGAAAATGCTGGAGTAACACAGCGGGTCAGGCAGCAACTCTGAAGAAAAGGTTATCCTGAGGTCACCTTGTTGCTGGCCCTGATTTGTTCTGGCCTTTTCTCGCCTCCAGTTTTGACCCCACCTCCACCTCTATCTTTCAGTCTGAAGAAAGGTTCCGATCTGAAATGTCACATATTCCTTTTCTCCAGAGATGCTGCCTGACCCGCTGAGTTACTTCAGCATTTTGTCCATCTTCGGTACAAATCAGCAGTTCCTTCCTACACAATGTGTTTAGGAGCCTGTTTGTGTTTTTATTTTAATTGAAACTGCAACTACGAAATAAACTCAAGACTGTAGTTTGATGATCTAACAGGTTTTACCAATTAGTTTTGACACAGTCACTGTGTTTTGGGTGTAACGTATTCTGAGGCAGATGTTTTGATTTAGACTTCAGAGATACAGCGCGGAAACAGGCCCTTCGGCCCACCAAGTCCACGCTGACCAGTGGCCACCCTGTACGCTAGTATTATCCTACACACAAGGGATAATTCACTTTTTTCTTTTTGACCAAAGCCAATTAGCCTGCAAACCTGTACGCCTTTGGAGCACCGAAGAAATCCCGGAGCACCCGTAGAAATTCCACTAGATCACAGGGAGAGCGTACACATTCCATAGACAGCACACATAGTCAGAATTGAACTTGGCTCGCTGTCGCTGTAAGGCAGCAACTCTACTGCTGTACTACCTCCCTGCCAAGCACTGGAACTCTGAAACAAAACATAAAATGCTGGCAAAATGTACAGGATGCCGGGCAGCTTCTGTGGAGAGAAAAACTGGTTGATAAGCTTGCAGCAGAACTGGATGATGTTGGAGACGGAATAGTTTAAAACCCAATACACAGCCTGCGCACAATTGTGGTATTGCTGCCTCCCTGCACTCTTCCCCAGATCTGCTGTCTGTTGCTTTACTCTGCGGTTACTCTCCCTGGTGCCCTATACCATTGTCTCTTCTGCCATTTAAGGGACAACATTGGCCTTTATTGCCAACGTTAAACGTTCAGATGCCAAGTGAATTGAATGTGTAGAGGCAGACAATACTCTCAAACATGTGTAGTGTTTAGGTTAGAGATGCAGCACAGAAATAGGCCCTTGGACCCAAGGAGTCCGTGCCGACCAGTGATCCCCGTACACCGACACCATCCTACACACGTGGACCAATTTACAATTATTACCAAAACCAATTAACCTACAAGCCTGTATGTCTTTGGAGTGTGGGAGGAAACCGGAGCACCCGGAAAAAATCCCATGCAGTCACGGGGAGAATGTACAAACTCTGCACAGACAGCACTCGTAGTCAGGATTGAACCCAGGTCTCTGATGCTGTGAGGCAACAACTCTACCGCTGAGCCACCATGTGGCTAAAGATACATTTATTCCCTACCCTTCCGTGGTGTCCCTGATGTTTGCTTTAGTTATTTCCATATTGCCTTGTTTCTTTATGATATAGAAGGGAACCACTCGGCCCATCGAGCTTATACTGGCTCACAATCCCATGGCCCTACTACCTTTTCTGTCTGAATAGTTTATTCTGCCCACATTCTCATCAACTTTGTGTAACTCTCTCCTGATCTTGCCACTCACCATTACACTAGTTGTCAATTAATCTGCCAACCCCAGACAGCTTTGGGTTGCGATAGGAGACTGGAGCACCCAGGGGGAGAACCACACCATCGCATGGAGAACGTGCAAACTCCCCACATGCAGCACCGGGGGTCAGGATTAATCCAGGGTCAGTCACCGGAGCTGTGGGACTGCAGCTGCATCACTATTCACTCCTTCATCCTCCGTCTGTGCCACTTTCCTCCTCTCTACCATGAGGCAGTCCCGGTGAGGTCTCAGAGGTAGAAGCTTCCCGTCTCTCCCGAGACTGCCCCGTCCGCACTACACACCGTGCATTCAGCCGGTCACCCTGTGATAAGCAAGCTGCAGTGGGGGACGGGACGCTAGGGGGTCTGCTGTTGGCCTGAACAAATATAACTTGCCTGTTAACACCCACCACAGGGTTCCCCTTCGAGCAAGCGGCGAAGCCCTTTGCTGCAGCCAATAATCGAGGGCGAAACAGCTTCTTTCTTCGAGGATTTGAAGGTGAAACCCTCCCTCCCAACCCGCCCCGGATTGCTGACTAATCACTGATTTGTGCAGTTGCAATCCTGTTGATTTCCTTGATTGTTACCACGCTGAATGATTGTGTGTCCTGCCTGCCAGTAAATCCCGAGAATCATTAATAGCAACAAGCAGGCTCTAACCTGATCTGATTTTGTGATGGCTTCTTAATGACACCCTAATCAAAGTGCAGGCATGAAATCATGTTGATTTGGCGTTTCGTTAAAGGATGGTTTCGACTAAAATTAGACGGAAAAGGTTGTTAGCTCCAACAAGCGCCAATTCCCTCGCCATCCTTATGCCTAGAAACTTATCTCTGGTGGTCATGCTAAACGCACGTCATTACAGCAGTATATTCTGCTTGAGATATTGGTTCCATTGAAGCATATTTGGCTCGAGGACTGCCAATAAATTTCTAGGCATTTATGTTTTCATAATAATTGGCACGATTCATAATACTAGCCTGAATGATGTCAAGCTGGTATTGCTGGCATATGTCTAAACCTTTGGTTCTTTCAATTAATATCAATACTTGCTCATGGACAGTGACCTGGCTACAAGTGCTGTTGGCCAAAACAGGAGACCAGTCCTAAGGTGAGATCATCCAGGCACTACAGGACTAATAGGGCATTTCAATGCACCAGTGACATACATTTCATGAAATGGAGCATCGTTGATTCTCATGTTTGGCCACACATCACTACCTTAGTCATACAGCATGGCACACCAGTGTCCACGCCGACCATCGATCACCTTTTCACACAAGTTCTATGGTTATCCCACTTTCCCATCCACTCGCTACACATTAGTGACAATTTTACAGAAGTCAATTAACCTACTAAAATGCATGCCCTTGCGATGCGGGTGGAAGCCAGAGCACCCGGAGGAAACCCCCAACACAGTCACAGGGACAATGTGCAAACTCCACACAGGCAGCAGCCGAGGTCAGGATTGAACCCGGGTCTCTGGCGCTGTGAAGGGGCAGCTGGACCAACTGCACCACTGTGCCGCCATTCTCTAGCGCTCCACAGCATATTTCAAAAGATTTTTTATTTCATAGCACAAAATTTTTCTTACTTGGAGAAGAATAATTCAACACATTGATTAAACATCAGAGCCTTTGGAGAACAAATGGAGAAACCGTGGGTCATTAAACCTAGGCATTGCATTCCAGTAACCCGCCACTCTCTGTAAAAAAAAAAAAACCTCACCCCAAACATCTCCTTTAAACTTACCCCCTCTGACCTTAACCTATGCCCTCTAGTCCTTGACATTTGCACCCTGAGGAAAAAAGGTCCTGAATGATCCACCCGATCTATTGCTATATTTGTGCAGCCAGTATTTACCCTTCTTCCCAGTCAGAAGATGCTTCCACTCGCGAGTCATGGTTCCATGGTGCTTTATTGTCATGTGTGCAAAGCACGGTGAAATTATTTTCTGAGTTGCCAGATTTGGCGCCATCCGGGCTGTGCTAAGATGTCTCGGTGTGTCTGATGTTCAGAGTGATAAGAGCCCATTCAAAGCCATAACATATATCAACATTTTAATCTAACCAAAGGAAATATTTATGGGATAATCACTATTAAGCCTTGAACTCTAAGCAGACAGTGCAGAGAGCCATGGACTCCAGTTAGGTAGATAGGAAACAGTCTTGGCATCGTCATTGTAGGCCCAAGAGCCTGTTCTTGTGCTAAACTGTTCTATGCTCTGTTCTATGTTCAGCTGATGTTGGGCCGTAGAAGATCATGACCCAAATCCCAATGTCACACAAGGTGATGCAGACCCATAGAAATCCCCCTTAATCCACCACCGGCTCCATATACTGTAGTAGGGATCTGAACCATGTTTGCTTTGGTGGAAACTTGGGGCGCGATTATCGCCCGACTTCTGGCTGGTTTTACCATGCATTAATAGATGTTACAAATGAAATGCAGTGGAGAAGTCTGTGGCATCTGACAATTCAACCAATTTGCACACAGGTAGGTGTAAAGTGGCCTTGTTAGCTTCTGATTTTTGTCGCTGTGTAAGAACTGCACTGATTGTTAATTTTTGATTTTGCGGCATTATTCCAACCTTGATATTGGAGATTGTTCATATTCCAAGAGCCTAATCAATTAGTAATTTTTGGTGGGGGGGGTGGGGTATATCATTAATGTTTGAGTCACCTGTGCACGAGTGTTGGTTGCATGACTCTGTGCATGCAGTGATAACACCTGCATGGTGTGCAATTGGCCAGGGAACGTTTGCCGTGGTTATCGACAGTCTACAAAGCTGATCTGCGGGCATCACAACAACTGTCTGGAGATCACTGCTCTAGCCCCATGTTAGTTCTTAACGTTGGCGAGGCCGCACGTGGAGCACTGTCAAAAGACACAAAGTGCTGGAGTAACTCTGCGGCTCAGGCAGCATCTAGTTCATAAGTTCTAGGAACAGAATTAGACCATTTGGCCCATCAAATCTACTCCTCAATTCAATCGTGGTTGATGTATCTTTCCCTCTCAACTCCATTCTCCTGCCTTTTCCCCACAAACCCTGATACCCGTACTAATCTCTCTGGAGAACATGCATAGGTGGTGTTTCGGGACAGAATAGCGATTTCCCCCCCCCCCCCCCCCCCCCACCCATCACCTGTGTTCACCTATTACCTGGCACGCTCTGTCCTGATCTCTGTCTCTTTCCGGATCTCAACCCAAAACTGGCAACTAGGTGTGAGTCCATGTGCGGCACTGGGGAGAGGGGAGAAAGGAGGGGGCGGGGATTGAGGAGGGAAGTTACCTAAAATTGGAGAGTTCAATGGTCACACCAGTGGGTTGTAAGCTACCCAAGCGGACTATGAGGTGCTCTTCCTCCAATTTGCGGTGGCCTCATTCTGGCAATGGAGGAGACAGGCCCGTATGGGAATGGGAATTAAAATGGTTAACGACTGGGAGATCCTGTAAGCCTTATGCCCCTGTCCCACTTAGGAAACCTGAACGGAAACCTCTGGAGACTTTGCACCCCACCCAAGGTTTTCGTGCGGTTCCCGGAAGTTGCAGGTGGTTGCCGGAGGTTGCAGGTGTCGGAGGTTGTCGGTGGAAGCAGGCAGGGAGATTGACAAAAACCTCCAGGAACCGCACGGAAACCTTGGGTGGGGCGCAACGTCGCCAGAGATTTCCGTTCAGGTTTCCTAAGTGGGACAGGGGCATTAGTGTTCGCAAGTTAGGCCGAGCACACGTGTTCGGTGAACCGGTCGCCGAGTCTACCCTTGGACAATGCTTGAACAAAATGTAACCAAGTTAAATAGAGTGAGCATTACAGTGGGTGCCGACACTCTTGGCGTGTCCCATGGCAAGGTTGTCAATGTGTACTTTGTTGCTTT
Source organism: Leucoraja erinaceus (assembly GCF_028641065.1). NCBI lineage: Eukaryota > Metazoa > Chordata > Chondrichthyes > Rajiformes > Rajidae > Leucoraja > Leucoraja erinaceus. The sequence continues at coordinate 114,861,707 of NC_073377.1, forward strand.
GAGTCTGTTGGAGCCAAGACGTAAAGAATTGTCCTTACATTGTGAGTGTTTGGAATATCTCAAAGAGGATTGGAGGTTTGGAGACAGGTGGATTGAACATTTTTGAACGCTGAACAAATCGGGGGAATGTGGGAACCCAGTGGGAAAGTGGATCGGCACGGGAATAGCCGTGTTGTTGAGGTTTGAGGGGTTGATTGACTTCTGCTCATCTCAGGCAAGAGTACCATTGTAACCTCACCGATCCTGCCAGTCATCCCACATAGCATTAACCCCCTTCCCCTGGTGGGGTTTTTTTGTGTTGTATTCTTCTGCTTCACGGGGTTTCTCTTTCAGAGCACTCTTCACCTCACTGGCCTTGTCCCTGTCACTGTCGTGGGTCATGGAAGACCTTTGTCATGGTGCCAGGCCCTTTAGCCCAACTCGCCTATTCCAAGATTCCCCACCTGAGTAGTTCTATTTGCCCGCATATAGGCCTTATCCTCTAAACCTTTCCTATCCATTTACCTATTCAACTGTCTTTTAAACATTGTTATTGTACCTGCCTCTACTACCTCCTTTGACAGTGCGCTCCAAATACCCACCACTCTCCGAGTGAAAAAGTTGCCCCTCTGGTTCCTATTAAATCTTTCCCTTCTCACCGTAATCCTATGTTGACTGGTTCTTGATTCCCCTACCCTGGGTAAATGAGTCTGTGCATTCATCTTATTAATTCCCCTCATGATATTATACATCTCTATAAGATCACTCCTTAGCCTCCTGCACTCCAAGGAATAAAGTCCCAGATTGCCCGACTCTCCCTGTAGCTTAAGCCCTCGAGTCCCAGCAAGATCCTCATAAATCTCTGCACTTTTTATGACATCCTTTCCTTTACCCGAAACGTTGCCTATTTCCTTCGCTCCATAGATGCTGCCTCACCCGCTGAGTTACTCCAGCATTTTTTTCTACCTCTAGCAAGGGTACTGTTGTACTGTGACCAATGTCTCGTGCAACTGTAACGTGACATCCCAACTCCTATGCTCAATACACTGACTGATAAAGGCCAATGTACTGAAAGTGTTTTTGACCACCCTAGCATGGATAGGTATGTGCGATATTGATGCTTTAGCCATTACAGAAACCTGGCTAAGAGAGGGATAGGACTGGCAGCTTAATATCCCAGGATGTCACAGGTAGATAGGATGGTAAGGTATGTGCAATTATCCAGCCATCTTCTCTGCATTCACTTGGGCCCAGTTTCTGCCTTTGGTCTCGGTCCCTTGAGCCCAGCTGGCACTCACTGCCCAGGAGCGTGGGTGACATACAGCAGTGAAGGTCTGTAGGGGAGCTCGCGGTTTTGCTAAAGACGCAATGTCCCACGGACCCCGGTGGGGCGCGCTTCCTTGCTGTGCTAACCTTGCGGCGATGTGCTTCTGCCATTCAGGAGGAGGAAGACGGCACCGAAGGCGACAGCAACCCCAAAATGGACTTCACGGTGACGGCAAAGCCGGGCTTCACCATCCGCAGCTTCCTGGACCAGCTGGACGACAGCGCGGATGGCTTCACGTCACCGGTGGACGAGAAGGCACCGACTCGATGCAGCCTCGACCTACGGCTCTCAAACCTGCACTCTGCCTCCATGTGAGTACAACAACATGGATCGGGGGGGTGGGTGACCTACACGGAGTGTTGGATCATTTTCTCTGGAACGCCAGAGGCTGAGGGGAGACCCGATAGACGTACATAAAGTTATAGACAATAGACAATGGGTGCAGGAGTAGGCCTTTGGGCCTTTCGAGCCAGCACCGCCATTCAATGTGATCATGGCTGATCATCCACAATCAGTACCCCGTTCCTGCCTTTTCCCCATATCGCCTGACTACGCAATCTTGAAGCCCTATCTAGCTCTCTCTTGAAAGTATCCAGAGAACCTGCCTCCACCGCCCTCTGAGGCAGAGAATTCCACAGACTCACAACTCTCTGTGTGAAAAAGTGTTTCCTCAACTCCGTTCTAAATGGCTTACCTCTTATTCTTAAACTGTGGCCCCTGGTTCTGGCCTCCGCAGCATCGATAGGGTAGACAGTCAGAACCTTTTTCCCCATGGTGGAAATGTCAAAGACTAGGGGGCATTGCTTTGAGGCAAGTATAGAGGTTGGGTGTATAGAAGTTGGGAGTTGTACAAGACATTGGTGAGGCTACATTTAAAATATTGTGTTCAGTGTTCGGCACCATGTTATAGGAAAGATGTTGTCAAGCTGGAAAGGGTTCGGGGAGGATGTACCAAGATGTTGCCAGGATTCGCGGTCCAGAGCTATAAGAGAGAGATTGAGCAGGCCAGGGCTTTATTCCTTCGAGCGCAGGAGGATGTGGGGTGATGTTATAGAGGTGTACAAAATCATGAGAGTCTTTCACCCAGAGCTGGGGAATTGAGAACCAGTGGACATAGGTTTAAGGTCGGGGGGCAGGGGAGGGGGATGTAATGGGAACCTCAGGGGTAACCTTTTCGCACAAAGCGGGTGCTGGATGTATGGAACGAGCTGCCAGAGGAGGTTGTGGAGGCATATACTATCACAATGTTTAAGAAATATTTAGACAGGTACATGGATAGGCTAGGTTTAGAGGGATATGGGCCAAATACAGGCAGGTAGGACTAGTGTAGATGTGGCATGCTGGTCGGTGTGGGCAAGTGGGCCAAAGGGCCTGTTTCCACACTGTATGACTCTAATGTGAGAGGGACAGAGTTTAGAGGAGATGTGCCAACCCATGTTCCGATCTAAAAGTCTCCTAATCGCCACATTCGTCTCTGCTTCTACCACTACCCTTGGCAGCACGTTCCAGGCAACCAGTACCCTCTACAAGATTTTACACAAGTGGGGGGCTGATGGAGGCAAATATGGTAGTGGCATTTAAGAGGCTTTTAGATAGACACATGACCATGCAGATAGTGGGGGGGGTACGGACCACGTGCTTGCAGAGGAATCATAGTCAGACAGCATGGAAACAGGCTTCTCGGCCCAACCTGCCCACGCTGACCAACGTGCCCCATCTGCACTAGCCCCACACGCACACATTCGGCACATATCCCTCAAACCCCACCCTATCCATGGACCTGTCCAAATGTTTTTTAAATGTAATGATGGTACCTTTTCCCTTTGAGAATAGACAAGCTTTTCACTTTGAGAATAGGGAAGATTCAAACAAGAGGACATGACTTCAGAATTAAGGGACAGAAGTTTAGGGGTAATATGAGGGGGATCTTCTTTACGCAGAGAGTGGTAGCGGTGTGGAATGAGCTCCCAGTGGAAGTGGTGGAGGCAGGTTCATTGGTATCATTTAAAAATAAATTGGATAGGCATATGGATGAGAAGGGAATGGAGGGTTATGGTATGAGTGCAGGCAGGTGGGACTAAGGGGAAAAACATTTGTTCGGCACGGACTTGTAGGGCCGAGATGGCCTGTTTCCGTGCTGCAATTGTTATATGGTTATTATGGTACCTGCGTCAACTACCTCCTCCGGCAGCTTGTTCCATACACCCACCACCCGTTCTGTTCATGCTGGAAGTATTCCCTAATTAAACAAAAAAGAGAAAACGTGGAGCTTCTTTCCGGGAGAACTTTAATTGCTAAAGCTTTCCGAGGTATTCTCTGAGATATTTTTAAAACGCCATTGAATGATGGCAAACTAAACGCCATCAATGGATAGTCAGTGGCTTTGCGATCATTATTCCAGCTGCCATTTCTTGTCAAATCCACCCTTATCTTCCGCTGAGATAGCACTGACTGCGGGGCTTTGGTTGCACTCTGAGTCGAGCACACGACTCAAGCTCCCGCACCTGTTCTCTACTTTCTGAACTCTCTTTGACATTGTTTACCCCAAGTCGGAGAGCCCTCCAGAGATTTGAGCACAAAATTCTCAGCTGATTTTCCAATTGCGTCTCCCTGTGGTAAAGTTGCAGCCCTTTCAACGCAAACGCAGCGTTTCTGGACTGACATTTCAACCTGTTTTTTTTTTTTCAGGCCTGAACTCCTGGAGCAGTTGCAAGAGGCGAGAGCTGACAAAAAGCGGCTTCGCAAAACCCTGAGGGACTTCGAAGACACTTTCTTTCAGGAAAACGGAAGGTTGGCTAACTTTTCACTCGAAACCTTTAGGCGAATGAAATTTACTGGATAGCAGTTGATTGTTAAAACATACATCATAGCACAGGAAGGCCCCTTCCGCCCACAATGTTTTTTGTGCCGAACATGATGCCAAGTTAAACTGATCTTATCTGCCTGTTCATGATCCATATCCCTCAATTCCCTGCACTTTTGCGTGCCTGCCCAAAAGCCTCTTAAACACCACTATTGTACCTGCCTTCACCACCATCCCTGGCAATGTGTTCCAGGTCCCCACCACTCTCTGTGCAAAATACTTGCCTTGCACATGTCCATTAAACTTTCCCCTCTCACCTTCCCCTTACAGATATGCCCTCTCGTTTTGAACATTTCCACCTTGGTGGGGAAAAAGGATCTGACCACCCTCTCTATGCCTCTCCTAATTTTATACACTTCTCTCGTCTCCCCTGAGCCTCCGACGTTCCAGAGAAAACAATCCGAGACTTTCTACTCTCTCCCTGTAGCTGAAACCATCTAATCCAGTCAGCATTCTGGTAAACTTGAGTCTGAAGAAGGGTCTCGACCCGAAACGTCACCTATTCCTTCGCTCCATAGATGCTGCTGCACTGTCTTTCCAGCATTTTTATCTACCTTTAACCTTTCAGTTTAGTTTAGTTTATTATTGTCACAAGGTTCAGTGAAAAGCTTTTGTTGCTTTTGTTCAGTCAAAGAAAAGATAATACATGATTGCAATCGAGCCACCCACAGATTACAGATAAAGGTTAAACGGTGCAAAGTTTATTGCAAGACGAGCCCGGTTAAAGATGGTTCAAATCTTTTTTTCTCGGATCAGACCACAACTAAATGTTCAGATATGAATTTTAGGCGCCATTCATTTCTGTGTTTCAGAAATAGACTAAGACCAAAACAATGTGGATGAATTTATGTTCATTGAACAGAATGCTTAATGAGTACGTGGGAGTTCTCCAGATTTGGTGCAACAGAAACAATAAATGTATTAGGTCTCTGGGGCATCTTAGATGTTGTCAGATGCAAGTGTGGCATGTAATGGCAGGGGTGTATGAGATCACCCAGTATTGCACTTGCCTGATCAACTCCAACCCACCTCAGTGCTGCTGGTGTGAGTTTGTTTTGTTTGAATTAGCTGCAGGCGGTACAGTGACGCAGTGGTAGAGCTGCTGCCTTACAGCGCCAGAGACCCGGGTTTGATCTTGACTACGGGTGCTGTCTGTACAGAGTTTGTACGTTCTCCCTGTGACCGCGTGGGTTTGCTCCGGGTGCTCCAGTTTCCTCCCACATTCCAAAAACGTGCAGATTTGTCGGTTAATTGTCCTCTGTAAATTACGCCTAGTGTGGGATAGAATTAGTGTACGGGTGATTGCTGGTTGGCGGGACCTGGTGGGCCGTAGGACCTGTTTCCACGCTGTATCTTTTTTTTTTTAAACACTTTTTGTGTCGAGACTGGAGAGGTTGGGTGTGATTTTCCTGGAGTAGGTTGAGAAGGAACATGATTGAGTGATATAAAATTATGAGCGGCATCGGGAAGATAGACTGCAGGAACATTTCCCTATCAAAACTAGTTGAAACGAGAGGATATAGATTCAGAATAAAGAGATTTAGGGACGATGTGAAGGGGGCTTTTTTTAGCGGTGAATGGTATGTGGAATGCACTGCCTGCGAATGGTGGAAGTGGAGACACCAACGCCATTTAGGAAATGTCTAGATCTACATTTGAATCGATTCACATGGTGGTGCAGTGATAGAGTTACTGCCTTACAGCGCCAGAAACCTGGGTACGATCCTGACCACGGGTGCTGTCTGCACAAAGTTTGTACGTTCTCCCTGTGACCGCGTGGGTTTTCTCCGGGTGCTGCGGTTTCCTCCCACGTTCCAAAGACGCACCAGTTTGTAGGTTAATTGGTTTCGGTAAAAATTGTAAAACTGTCCCTGGTGTATAGGATGACATTTTAAAACTGTCCCTAGTGTATAGGATAGGATAGTGTAGGGGATGATCACAAGTTGGTGCGACTCAGTGAGCCGAAGAGCATGTTTGCTCACTGTATCTCTAGAGTCTAACAAAAAGACTAAAGTCTAAAACATTAGCCATAGAAGGCTACTAAACAATGACTGGAGGATAGGATTAATACAGATGGGTTAGTGTGGACATGGCGGGCTGAATGGCCTGTTACACATACCATGACTAATTTGCTTTCAGAACAATGGCCACAAAGTCCCCGTGAGTGCGAGTGTGAAGGGCAATGTACAAATGTACATATTTTTTTGCCTTTAGCATGAAAATGGAAGAGATGGGGATAGCTAGAATTACAAAATGTAAAATTCAATACCTGTGCGCTGACAATACTCTTTTGTTTTGGGTAGAAGTGTGCAGAAGGAGGATCGAACCCCCATGGCCGAGGAATATGGTGAATACAAGCACGTCAAGGCCAAACTGAGGCTACTGGAGGTGCTCATCAGCAAGCAAGACCCCTCAAAGGTCATATGAACGTGCAAGGACACCAGGGCAATTCTTCATTGCCTCTGTCATCACTTAGCGGAAGGTCCTACCGGGATGAGGAGGTGATGTGCTGGATTCTCCCTGGGTTTCTCCAGAGGCAGATGACCAGAGACGGCAAGATAGCCACACAGGAGGAACTGCCACACAACCACCACCTGTGCTTCGAAGGAGGGCTTTTTTTTCTGAAGGAACCCATCTCAACTTCATCCCTCTTGGAGTGATGGTGGGGAAGAGATGGCGAGGGGGGGGTGAAGGAAAAAAAGACAATCCCTCCCCCCCCACCCTCCCCAACCAGTGATTGCCTTCTCCATTGCAACTCTGTGATCCCAGAATGAATTCCGACCTCCACCTGATCACTGTGGACTGTGCCTGCGCTTGGAGGTCAAGAAAGGTCATCCGGTTGGCCACTCGGATTGGGCGTGGCCTGGGTGAAGCCTGACACAGGAACCCAGGAGGCTGGGTCACAACCCAACTTTAAAAGCATGAAAGAATTACATGCAACTGCAGGAACTGAACGACTCTCAAGAGATTATTATTGTACCGAATTTATCGGCAGCATTTAAAAACATCTCCATTAAACGGGGACTTTTTTTTTCTTGCTCTGCGGGATGTTTTAATAATACTTACCAAAAAGACAATCGATGGAATGAATAGTAGACCGCGTCTCGATTTGTGTGTGCGACTTTTTATTGTTAGAAGAAAACGGCAGCAGAGTTGCGTGCTCTTTAGATGCCGACTGATCTTGTAAACTTGTCGAATTATTAGAACGAAACGCCAGGGTTTGGGTGGAGACAGGAGATGCAGATTTTCAAGAGAATGATACATTTTGAAGGTCGAGGGCTTTATGTTATCAGCCCACCTTTTAGCTGCAGTTTGCTGGCGAAAGCAGGAATAATTGTGTGATCTAGCTTTATAACCCTTTACCTGCACAGTGGAAAATCCACCTCATTGCTGATTCATCTGAAAGTATAACATTTTTCTCAGCATTATTGGAGTTTCTGTCTAAATATGCTTGGTTTGGGGCAAAACTAATTTTTGAGACCATAGCCACAGCTCTGGGTGATATTTTACTAACACACTAATCCTTCCAAAGGATAGGTAAAGACATGTCCATGTCTCATGAACATCAGCCTTTCTAACCACGAGGTGCCTCGCCTCCTCCCTATGTTACCGCTGGAAGCTGTCCACCTTCCACACTTATCAGTAACCACAGCTTTGCAAAGAGGGCAGCTAATGTTGCATAACATTGCCTAACAAGAGCTGACTATTTACTTTTTCGAGGGTGAAGAGTGAAGGAGAGCATGGTTCTTGGTGAACAGTATCATTTAGGTGACCTGTATCCATCGTCTCCAGTGATTCTGCTTTTTGTAATGTATACATTCTGTGTTTGTAACGTCACATCCACTACACGAGGAGGTAGGGATTTGATCGTGATCACTGAATTGGAGGCGCAGAGTGCCACACTTAGTCACTTTGGCTTTTGCCAAGGATAATAGACGATATTGACTTCCATCCCAGGACACTAGCAACCAACCTGGGCAGATGGAAAGACCAAGGAGAATACCAGGAAGCCCCAGCCTGAGAATATAAAGTTTAACAGGGTAGTTGTAGGAAGGTGAGTGAAACCAAATCTTTTCCCCAGGGCAGAAATGTCAAAGACTGGAGGTCATAGCTTTAAGGTAAGATGGGCAAAGGAAAGGAGATATTTGGGCTAGGTTTGTGCACAAGGGTTGTGGGTGCCTAGAATGTGCTGTCGGGGTTGGTGTTGGTATTGGAGGCAGATTCGATAGTAACATTTAAGAGGCTTTTAGATGGGCACGTGGATATGCAGGAAATGGAGGGATATGGATCATGTACAGGAAGAAGAGATTAGTTTATCTTGGCATCGTATTCGGTACAAACATTATGTTCCTCTACTGCATTGTTGCATGTTCAAACACTAATGTGTTGAATCAGTACTCTGTTCACAGGGATTGAGGAAAGGGGTCAGCTCAGCCTTTCCTTGCCAAAAGGACCAAGATGCAGCAGCAATGCCCTTGATCCTAAATGTTAATAAATCCCCATATAATTGACATTGTGTCACACCCCACTCCACCCAATCACACATTAACCTACCCATTCAAGCGGTGATCACAATATACGTTTGTGCGTAAACATCTTAGCAGGTTTTCAGATGTTAGTTGTGTCATGTAACTGAAAGTTGTTGCTTTTACAATGTACCTTCAGAAGGGAGATGAGGAAGAATTTCTTCAGCCAGAGAGTGGAGATTCCTTGGAATTCATCGCCACAGATGTGGCTGTGGCGGTCAAGTCATTGGGTGGAGACTGACAGCTTCTTGGTTAGTAATGGCATCATAGGTTACAGGGAGAAGGCAGGAGAATGCGGTTGAGAGGGAAAGATGGATCAGCCATGGCAGAGTAGACACGATGGGCCAATCGCAACAAAAGCTTTTCACTGTACCTCGGTACACGTGACAATAAACAAAACTAAACTAAACTGAACAGCCTAATTCTGCTCCTCTGACTTATGAGCTTACACATGAACACACATTAATACTCATTATCCCAGGTTTACTAAGACGTTACTAACATAATGAAAGTGCTGCAGTCAGAGAGATTGTACCTGCAGATCCTTTTAACCTCATCCTCTGACTCCACTTGGCCTTGTCCTCATTGAACGCCATCTAATTCCTCATCGGAAGCCCAGTTACATCCAAAAATGCCTGCTGCTTTCGACCTATTGATATTGTAGCTTTGTGTGATGAGCTGGGATGGTTCAGACAGTGTCAACACAGGGCTGGGGTTACAATCTAACAAATCCCTAAAAGTAATAAATTGTGCAAAAATCTCTGGCACATCTGGATGAAGTTTCTCTTTCTGGTTTTGCTTACCCGTGGAAAAATCCATCTGCGTCTTTATTGAATTGGTAGAAAGAGGACTGTCGGACCATTCCTTGGAGCGCAGGAGGCTAAGGGGTGATCTTATAGAGGTCTATAAAATCATAAGGGGAATAGATAAGGTGAATGCACAGAGTCTTTTGCCCAGGATAGGGGAATCAATAATCAGTGTGCATCGGTTTAAGGTGCAAGGGGAAAGATGTAAAAGGAACCTGCGGAGCAACCTTTTCACTCAGTGGCCGGTGGGTATATGGAATAAGCTGTTGGGAGGCATAACAATAACAATGTTTAAAGGCATTTGATAGACACATAAAGCTGGAGTAACTCAGCCGGACGGGCAGCATCTCTGGAGAGTAAGACGTTTTGGATCAAGACCCTTCTTCAGACTCCTAAAGACATTTGGACAAGTATATGGGTAGGAAACGTTCAGTGGGATGTGGGCCAATTGTGGGCAAATGTGTCTAGCTTAGATGGGGTCAGTATGGACAAGTTGGGCTGAAGGGCCTGTTTCTGTGCTGTACAACTCTAAAAGGAATTTGTGTGCTCAGTATAAACACGTTTCAGATTTAACAGATATAGAAAGGGTTTGATGATAGAAGCGGTAGCAGAGTATGGAACGTGTGCAGATGCTATATGGTCAACGCTGCCAATTCAACATTCCTGTTACTTGCACCCGCAGGTTTATCACTACATTCTGAAAAAGCCTAACATTGTGAGACTATAAGACCATGGTCAACCATTATTACAGCTGGCCCCATTCTGGGCAGGTCCACTGAGCTTTCGGTCACAGCTCACAATGGACAGTCATTGATAAAAGAGCCAGATCGCCATTGAATTAAAGGGCAAGGAAAACACCTGGATACTGCATGGATAAATGTCAATGAACTGATGCACATCAGATATCTGCAATTTGTATTTGGGGAGATTACATTTCTACAGAGTAGCATCATTTCTCTCCTGCTGCTAATCTTGGACAGGTTTTGCGGAATTAAATGGATACAATCTAATTCACTTACAGTTACAGGATTATAATCTCTCTGGTCAGTAGAACTTTGCGGGAGGTTACCTCCAGACCAAGACAGCACAAAGCCAGGGGGACCTATTGAGAGAGCATCTGTATGCTGCAACTGGATACCAGAACAGCTGTCTGGTGTGTATGCCAGGTGGAAAGTTTGACTGCGAGTGGGTGTGGGCAACGGTACACAATCCCACCCATCATCCCCCACTAGCTAGGCACAATTACATATCCATTTGTTTCCCTGACTGAAGGGCATTTGGCACATCCGACAATTCCAACAGAGACGCGGGCAGTGACTGAGAGACATTGGCAATGTTGGGTATAGTGGTGAGACATGGACAATGTCAGGCATCTGTAGTGGTGGGACATGGACAGAGTCAGATTTCCACAGTGGTGGGACATGCACAATGGCAGGGAGCGCTGGTGGTGGGACATGCACAATGTCAGGTATCTGTAGTGGTGGGACATGGACAGTGTCGGGGAGCGCTGGTGGTGGGACATGCACAATGTCAGGTAGCTATAATGGTGAGACATGGACAGTGTCAGGTTTCCTTAGTGGTGGGACATGCACAATGTCAGGTATCTGTAGTGGTGGGACATGGACAGTGTCAGGGAGCGCTGGTGGTGGGACATGCACAATGTCAGGTATCTGTAGTGGTGGGACATGGACAGTGTCGGGGAGCGCTGGTGGTGGGACATGCACAATGTCAGGTTTCCACAGTGGTGGGACATGCACATTGTCAGGTTTCCACAGTGGTGGGACATGCACATTGTCAGGTAGCTGTAGTGGTGGGACATGCACAATGTCAGGTTTCTGTAGTGGTGGGACATGGATGGTGTCAGGTTTCCACAGTGGTGGGACATGCACAATGTCAGGTTTCCACAGTGGTGGGACATGCACATTGTCAGGGAGCGCTGGTGGTGGGACATGCACAATGTCAGGTAGCTATAGTGGTGGGACATGGATGGTGTCGGGTTACCCCAGCGGGGCCTGCACAATGTCGGGTAGCTATAGCGATCCCTGACAGAGAGACATGAATAGTGTCAGCTATCTGTTGCAGTCCTTGATGGAGAGCCACAGACGGTCAGCTTTCTGTATGTTGTTTTTTTAATCAAAAATATTTATTCAGATATTAAAATAATATATACAGTATAGTAAAAAATAAAACAGAACCCACCACCATAATACACGACAAACGATAAACTATTATAGAACTATCTGACAAGAATGCATTCAACCCCCAGTGGTCCCTTCTGTATATTGTTGACCTTGTCAGAGAGACGGGGCCAGTGTCAGCTAGCTAGCGGTCCTTGAAGGAAACATAAACGGTCTGGTATCCGTAATGGTGAGAAATAGACAGTGTCAGGTATCAGTAGATTTTCTTGACTGTGTCAAATATATTAACAGGACTTAGAGCAATATAGGTCAATGGCGGCAAATAGGACTAGCCCAGTATTCCAACTTGGTCAGTGTGAACAAGGCAGGCCAAAGGGCCTGTTTTCATGCTCTACAATTCTATGACTATATTCCTGTCCCTGAAGGGGATCAATGCAATCAGACATTTATAACCATTAACTGACAGAGCGACACGGTTAACATTGTGGATGATTTTGGCTGAATTATTGACATGGCTTCCTGATGTGTACGTCTGTGTAGGGGGGTGGGCAAGAATAGTTGAAACAATATGCTACTGTGCTTCTCAGGTTTCCTCCTACATCAGTTTAGTTTATTGTCACGTGTGCCTCGGTACAGTGAAAAGCTTTTTGTTGCGTGCTATCCAGTCAGCAGAAAGACAATGCATGATTACAATCGAGCCATTTACAGTGTAGTTACATGATAAGGGGATAACGTTTAGTTATTCTTTGATCATGTATCTATATACACTAAACCTTTAAGAATGTCCTTGGGAAGAAAGCTTCTAAATTCTTCCAAATTCCCTTCTCACCTGATGACCCCATTATTCTGCAGTGAGCATCCTATCTTTATTTATACAATATTGGCAATTGCAAAGATGTTTCTTCAAAAGACTTGTTACACGAATGGAATTCATTGAAATGACAGAATGATTGAACATTGAGTGAAATCTGTAACTCATTCATCGCGTAAGGAACCTGGGGAATGGGGGAACCCTAAAGATCTTCCAAATGTGGATTTTCATTGAGTAAAATGACCAAGATGGAGAAATGAGAGGTGGATGGAGAAGTTATATTATATGTATATATATATATATATAGAGGTTAGTCATGACAAGAAAGGTGAAACGGACTTCAGGAGATGAATAGTAATTTCTAATCTGAGCACAAACCTTGTGAAGACATTAAAGGCTATTGCTCTTCATATTGGGAAACAAAAAACCTTTTCCATGCCTATATTTTCCATCGTTTTCTGCCCCCACCCCCCCCCCTTCTAAATTCCTGTATCCATTTGTAATTGGATCTTCAGGTTGCCCGGGGTAATATTTATACCCTGTCCGTGCTTGGTGGGAGGTTGTAGTTTCAGTGTGCGTGTTTAACAAGCAGAGTTCCAGCGATACTTTGCAGTAATTGTGATTTTAATGGAAATATATACACGTCAGGGTGTAAAGTGAAGCTGCAAATGGGGGAAGAGAGTCACATTAACAACTCAGTCCAGTTCTCCACCCTCCCTATTCCCATGCATTGCCACCTTGAAACGACATGTACGTTGACCCTCCCTCACAGGAGGTGCACAGGTCTGGTGAATGCTGTTGACTGCAATAGGGAGAGGCAAACTGCTGGAAACGCCACTAAAAAATGCCTTTATCTTTATCAGTCTTTATCTGCTACCAAGCCTGAAACCTCCTCAAGTTGTAACAGTTGACCTGAAACTTGCAGGGTTAAATGAGTCCCTGCAGAAATATTCAAAATAGCAGATCAAATTGAACCCTGGGCTAAAATAAACTGGGGATTCAGTGACATGTCAGTACCAGCTGGTGTTAAATGTAGGGCTGCGTGGAATGTGATTGCTAGCTTCCTTGTTCTCTTCCTATCTGAATCACATTGATGGCCTCGGCACACTTCTGCTGGTCTCTCCAGCTCAACATTGCTCTCTCACGCTGTCGTGTGTGGGTTTTTGTCTGTGTTTATTGTGACTCAAGTTGCCCTTGGCACTGTGTCAATGTGTACAGGAAGACACCTTAATAAAACAGACATTACTGTTGATAATGTAGATCTTTGAATGTAGACACTGGGAATGGAAAATTATGGATATGTACATATCTGTACATGAAAGTGATTGTATTTTATATCAGAAAATATAATATTTTTGCTGTAAATAGCATAATTTTCCTTGTGTCTGACTCATTATCTTTATCAGTTTAGTTTGGCATCATGTTCAGCAGGCACATCGTGGGCTAAAGGGCCTGTTCCTGCACTGTATGCTCTATGTTCTAACCCACAAGCCTGTAGAACAAATCTTACAGCGGCACAGTGGAGCAACAGTACAGTTTGCTGCCTCACAGCGCCAGAAACCCGGGTTCTATTTCTCACTACGGGTGCTGTCTGTACGCAGTTTGTACATTCTCCCTGTGACGGCGTGGGTTTTCTCCGGGTGCAGCATTTTCCTCCCACACCCTAAAGACTTACAGGTTTGTACCTTAATTGCCTTCGGTAAGTTGTAAAATGTTCCCCTAGTGTGTGTAAGTTAGTGTATGGGGTGATCGCAGGTCGGCGTGGACTTGGTGGGCGGAAAGGCCTGCTTCCACACTGTATCCCTGAGTCTAAACGTCTAAACACTCAAGAATTTATTTTGCGGTCTGCCCTTTCAGATCTTCGGTTCAACCGAAACAACATGTTTTAACCAGTGCTTTGGGGGTTTACTTATTAATTATTTGCAAACTTCTATTGATCCTGACTACGGGTGCTGTCTTTGTGGAGCTCATACATTCTCCCTGTGACTGTGTGGGTTTTCTCCGGATGCTCCAGTTTCCTCCCACATTCTAAAGACGTACAGGCTTGTAGGTTAATTGGCTTCTGTAAATTGTCCCTAGTGTGTAGGATAGCGTTAGTGTCTGGAGATGGCTGGTCGGTGTGGACTCGATGGCCAACGGGCCTGTTTCCGTGTAGTATCTCTAAATAAATCTCTAAACTAAACTAAAGAAAGGGCGTTAGACCAAAGCATTGACTGTTTTTCGGATACTTCCACAGAAGCTGCCTGACCTACTGGGAAAATACATTCTGTCCAGGGCATCTTCCATTGCCAGAGTGAGGCCACACGCTAACTGGAGTAACAGCACCTTATATCCCGCTTGGGTAGCTTACATCCCAACAGTATAAACTTTGAATTCTCCAATTTTTGATACCATCACTTTTTTTTTTTAAAACCCCTTCTCTTCCCTGTGCTCCAACTCTGGGGCACATCCATTTCTCCCACTATCCTGCCTCCCTTTCCCCTTACAACTGTCCCCTTCCGCCTATATCCATCCCTGGGGCTCGACATTTCAACTCTCATCACTCCTTATCTGACACCTTTTTGTCTTCCTTTCCTCTCTGGCTTTGATCCACCCATCTCCCACTCAAACCCTTCACCTACATCCACCTATCACTTGGAAGGCTTTGTTCCTCCCCCCACCCACCCCCACCCTTTGTTGTAGCTTTCTTCTCCCCACCACCCCTACTGCAATCTAAAAAGGAAGACCAAAAACATCACCCATCCCTTCGCTGCAGAGATGCTGCCCGACCCGTTGAGTTACGCTGCGTTACTCCAGCACAAGAAGACACATACATTCATTTCCCAGCAGAAGTCACCAGATGGGAGACTGGAGTTGAATCTTGTTGGAGCTCGCCCCTGCTGTTTTAATAAGCCGCAGCAGAGATGGACCGAAGCGTCTGTTTCTATGCCGTATGACTCTAAGGCACAGATGGGGCGGAATTTGTGACAATGTCACCTCACCAACGTATGTATTGTCTTTCCGCTGACTGTTTAGCACGCAACCAAAGCTTTTCACTGTACCTTGGTACACGTGACAATAAACTAAACTGAACTAGTGCTCCTAGTAAACAGTGCTCCTCCCAACCACCCACTCGAGCTGCAGCATCACTGTGGTTCTGTTGTCAATAACTCAGCCCGAAGGCAAGATCAAATCCCACAATGACAGCTCAGCTATTTCAATTCAAGTAACCAAATGCTGGCCTTTTTGTGACCGCACTTAAATTGTTGGAATTGCCTTCCAATCGGAAAAACATGCCAGTCTGAATGAAATTAGGAAATAAATACGACGTTTGTCTCTTCCCAAACGAGCACACACATATACACACAAACGCGCACACTAACACACACACACACACACAAACACGAACAAATACACACACACACACACACACACACACACACGCGCGCACACACACACAAACACACACACAAACAAACACACACACACACACAAACACGCAGTGTGGCCAAAGAAGTTAAAAACACCTTAGAACGCAGCACAGGACAGGCAGCACAGGAACAGACCCCTTGGCCCTCAATGTCTGTGTCGAACATGATGCCACGATAAACTAATCACATCTGCCTTCACGTGATCCAAAGCCCTCCGACTCCTCCTTAACCATGTTCCTATCTAAAAGCCTCACAAACACCACTACCATAACTGACTCCACCACCACCCCTGGCAACATGTTCCAGACACCCACCACCCTCTGTATGAAAAACTTGCACCCACATCTTTCAAATTTGTAGACACAAGGAACTGCAGATGCTGCTTTACAAAAACAGATACAAAGAGCTGGGGTATCTCAGTGGGTCAGGTAGCATCTCTGGGATGGCACAGTAGCGCAGCGGTAGTGTTGCAGCCTTACAGCCCCAGAGACACGCGGGTCTGATCCCGACTATCGGTGTTATCTGTACGGAGTTTGTACATTCTCGCTGTGACCGCGTGGGTTTTCTCCGGGTGTTCCGGTTTCCTTCCACACTCCAAAGACGTAGGGATTTGTAGGTTAATTTGGATCTGTAAATTGACCCTAGTGTGTAGGATAGTACTAGTGTATGGGTGATTACGGTTAGTGGGACAAAGGCCTGTTTCCACGCACTATCTCTAAACTAAGCTTGCTGAATTACTCCAGCACTTTGCATCTTCTTTTAAACGTTGTCCCTCTCATCTTAAAGTTATGCTCTCTCGTCTTCAACATTTCCAAGCGAAGAAAAAGGTTCTGACAGACTACCCCTATCTCCCATAATTTTATATACTTCTATCAGCCTGTATTCAGGGAAAGCAATCCACGATTCTCCCCCCTCTCCTTGCATCTATTACCCTCCAATCCTTGCCTATCAGGAATTCCTAAAACTTAGCATCAAATAAAATACAGGAAGTTCTCTCCAAAAAACACAATGATAATGGGCTAGAAACATATAAAATAGGTGCAGGAGAAGGCTATTCGGCCCTTCGAGCCAGCACCACCATTCATTGTGATCATGGCTGATTGTCCCCTATCAATAACCCGTGCCTGCCATCTCCCCATTAGCCTACCCAATACTATTTCTCGCCTAATGAAAATGTCTTTCAGTTCCTCTACCCCCTTAGATCCTCTGTCCTCCAGTACATCTGGGAGATTGTTTGTATCTTCCTTAGTGAAAGACTTGGTGATTCTCAGGGATAAATATCTGTAGCAAACACAAACTGCTGGAGGAACTCAGCAGGTCAGGCAGCATCTGTGGGTGGGAATGGATAGGTGATTGTGTCAGGACCCTTCTTCAGACTGTTCAAACCTAATCAATAATCATACTTAACCTATACATTCTATTTGCAGACCCACCACAATGCCTCGCTGGCAGGCGACTTTAATTGCAATTGCGATGTGTTTATAGGAGTCGTTTCCATACTAGGATGTTGACATAGTTTTAGTTTAAAGATACACGTGGAAACGGGCCCTTCAGCCCCACAGAGTGGAATTTATTGCCACAGACGGCTGCGGAGGCCAATCAATGGATATTTTCAAGGCAAAGATTGGTACATACTTAATTAGTATGGGTGCCAAGGGTTTTGGGGAGAAGTAAGGAGAATGGGGTTAGGTGATAGAGCCATTGAAAGACTTGGATAGTGAATGTGGAAAGGATAATTCCACTAGTGGGAGAGTCCAGGACCAGAGGTCATGGCCTCAGAATTAATGGGCGTTCCTTTAAGAAGGAGATAAGGAGGAATTTCTTTAGTCAGAGGATGATGAAACTGTGGAATTATTTACCACAGAAGGCTGGGGAGGCCAAGTCAGTGGATATTTTTAAGGCATAGATAAATTCTTAATTAGTACGGGTGTCAGGGGTTATGGGGAGAAGGCAGGAGAAAGGGGTTAAGAGGGAGAGATAGATCAGCCATGATTGAATGGCGCAGTAGACTTGATAGGCCGAATGGCCTCATTCTGCTCCTTTCACTTATGACATGATTGAATGGGGGAGTAGACTTGATGGGCCAAATGGCCTAATTTTACTCCTATAACTTATGAACTGATGACTTTGCAGTGGGAACAGAACCACTCTCTGCATGTTCTCTGGCTAGATCGGTATTTGTGCACCAGTACTCGTCGGTGAAACACCTCCCAAGGAAAATAAAACTCCCAACCGGTGAAAAGTATGTACAAAACCAAGCAACCAACCATTTGGCTTTATTTATCTTTTTAAAAAGTCCAGCGGCATTAAAACAAGAAAAGGATCCATAGATAGCCAGATCTAAATCATTAGCTTTATCTTGTGAAAAATCAGAGAAAGTGGAAAAGAACGCTAACCATTCTGGCCGTTAGGTTTGGAGAAAGGTGACATTTATGACCAGGTCCTCGCAAGCCAGAAGATCTGCAACCCATACTGACCAAACTTTGCAAAGCATTCAGTGAGATCGTAGTCAGATGCCATCTCATTTTATAACAGGATAAAGAGTTCCCCACATGCTCTTAATGTAGCAGTCGGGTGGTGCGCAGCAATTAAGCATCTGTTACACCATGAACACAGTAAAGGCAGCTTATAATGGCCAGATCACATACAGGTATATTCCCTTTACAATTAATTATTCCACACGCTTAGCTGAAGACTGCACTCTAAATGCAATGGCTAATAATCCCTTGATGTGCAGTGTGGGGCATGGAAGTGATCGCTGGTTAACGTAGTTGGGTAGATGGTCTGAAGAAGGGTCTCGACCTGAAACATCACCTATTCCTTCGCTCCATAGATGCTGCCTCACCCGCTGAGTTTCTCCAGCATTTTTGTCTGCCTGGTCAACGTACGATGAGCGTTTGATGGCACTGGGCCGGGGAGGGGGAGGGAACCTTTGAAACTTACTGAATAGTGAAAGGCTTGGATAGAGTGGATGTGGAGAGGATGCTTCCATTAGTGGGAGAGTCTGGCACTAAACAGCATTGCCTCTGGATAAAAGGACATATCTTTACACGGGACGAGGAGGAATATTTTTAGCCAGACGGTGGTGAATCTGTGGAATTCATTGCCACAGACGGCCGTGGGGGCCAAGACATTGAGTATCTTTAAAGCAAAGATTGATAGTTTCTTGACTGGGAAGGGTGTCAAAGGTTCATGGGGAGACATTGGGTACAAGGTGGAGGTTGTCAGATTTTTGATTAGTGAGGGTGTCAAGGGTTATGGCGAGAAGGCAGGAGAATGGGATTGGGAGGTAAAGATCGATCAGCCACGATTGAATGACGAAGTAGACTCAATACGCCGATTGGCCTAATTTTGTTCCTATAACTGATGGGGAGCAGAGACCTGCCTCTCTTCTTTATTGCTCTGTGCCCTGGGACTGGGACAGGTACAGAGGTGAGAGGCTGTGCATGCACGACAACCAACTCCAAAACCACCAACGCCCAATTTCAGATTGTGTGCATCTACAATGAAAGCAGCAAGCACCCAATGGTTAGCCCACCATACCTCCACAATACCACAGCTATGAGGCGAGGAGGAACTTTAATGGAGTGCACGGGTCAAGTTTTATTTATTACATAGAGTGATGGGGGCCTGGAACGCACTGCAGGGGTGGTGGTGGTGGAGACAGATACGATCGTGGCATTTAGATAGGGAATAGAGGATTATGGATCATGTCCTGGGTAGATGAGATCAATTCAGCTAGGCATCGGGTTTGGCACAAACACTGTGCCAAAGGGGCTGTTCCTGTGCTGCATTGCATTATATTCCTTCAAACTAAGCTGGTGACACAAAGGTTGTCTCAATATCGGGGCAAGGATCAGGTTCCAGGGAGCCGTGCTCACTTGAGGCACTCCAGGCAGAAGCCGAATGTCGACAATGGGGTGGGGAGGTTGAGCTCAGGGATGCGAAGGTGAATGTTGGCGATGGGGAGGGGTCAGTGGGACTGTAGACGAGGGATTGAGAGCAGATCACTCTTCCTCCATCTCCAGTTAAGCCAAGAGACAAGCCTCTCTTTAACCAAGCTTTAGACTTTAGAGAAACAGCGCGGAAACAGGCCCACCGAGTCCACGTCGACCAGCGATCACCCCGTACACTCGCACTATCCTCCACACTAGGGACAATTTATAATTTTTACCAAAGCCAATTAACCTGCAAACCTGCACATCCTTGGAGCGTGGGAGGAAACTGGAGCACCCGAGTCACGCAGTCAAGTTGGGAATGTACAAACTCCGCATCGACAGCACCAGAGTTCAGGATCGAACCCGTGTGTCTGGTGCTGCGAGGCAGCCACTATACCGCTGAGCCACGATGCCACCCTTATGGGAAGCTGTTGACAGGTGTTCGCGTGGCCTGTATGATAGCTCGCAGTAGCCTCGGTCCCTCCCCTCCCCAAGAAAACCCAATATTGATGAGCGAGGACCTCAAACATGCATTTAAATCCATTCACAAAGGTCCTAATCAGCGCTGATTTTCAGGCAGGGGCCCTGGGCGCCTATATTGCGGCCCAAACCAATTACACTCATGATTTGTAACAAGGATTGAGAGCCCATTACAAGCAAGCAAGTGACATCCACATTCCAGGCTATTCTTTGGTTGTGTTGCCATAGAGATTCCAGTGAGTCAAGGGAGCGTCATTAAAACCTGCAGAGACTGCCAAGCCAAATCTGTAATCAATTCTCCTCATTCATAAGACTGATATCAATCCAGACGAACGAACTTAATGCTGAAATATATCCCACAGCATTGGAAAAAGATGTGTTTAAAATGGACCTGATGGTTTGGGCTTACTGCCAAATGATGACATTATAAAAAGAATCTTTTAAAACAGGAAGGGACGAGACTGAACTTTGTAAAATAGTCTTTGATAATAATAAAGTGCTTATTGGATCGATATATACCCTTGTACTGAAAAGGAAAATAAAAGAGTTCGTCTCATACCAAGCTAAACCCTTCATGGTGGTCTATAGCCTGGGTGAGTTTGGTGCAGAGTTTTGCTTTAGTCTGGTACTTGGGGAGATCGAGAAGGTTGTAGCAGGTGTGAGCCACTGGGAGATAGCAGTCCCCTCCAGCAGTCGGCTGTATGGTCATCCGAATGCTTGACATGCCGTAAATGGGAATGCGATCACTGCCGGTCAGGAACACTACAGGGTAGAAAGTGAGAGAAAGAAAAAGGTTCAGGTTAGAATCGATCGGAAATAGCAATCGCAAAGGGCCTCCCAAAGTACATCAGCAGATAGGGCAACACAGCGGCGCAGCTGGTAGTGCCGTTGCTTCACAGCTCCCAAAGACCCGCATTCGATCCCGACCTCAGGCACTGTCGACACGAGGGTTCCTAAGACGCTGGAATAAATAGGCATGCCAGAAGGGTCTAATTGGACAGAAAAGGTATGTTTCAGAGGGGAAATACATTTCCAGCTTCCTAACCTAAACCTTCACCAATCACCAGGCCAGTAATTTAGTGAGATGTTGAACAAACAATGAACACAATCAGATGTATATCAGAAGATCCAAACTTACACAAGAAAAGCTTCTTTTTTTCCAATGGAAACTCGTGGAAAACTTCCCAAAACATTTTAATAGTCGGATGTGCAGGATGGTAATCAGCTTTGTATATCGTACTCTAGTTTAAAAGAAAATTAAATAAAACAAAATATTGCATGAGAAAACTGTACACCTTGGAGATTTCTCGCAAACACATGCACGCCGACTGAGAAACATATGCACTTACATAGAAACAACACACACACACACATATATATATATATAAAATTGACACACACACAGGTACACGAGTGCATCGCATATTAAAGTAGGTAGCAAGATGCTTGGGTTATCTGGTGTGCCTTTCTCCCAATTGTCTACATAGTCACTTCTGATCGATATATTTTATTGTATTTAAGCTGTGCAGCCCATGAAGCTCATCATCACCCTCTAGTGGTCGGCTGATTAATACCACTCTGGAAGCTGAAGACCAAAACAGAATTAGCCCAATTGGGCTGTTTATATAAAGCCGCTTTTAACTTTTTAGCAGATGCAATCTGTGGATTTCTAGTTCAATTTTATTTCTCCCTATGAAGTTGTTAATCTGTCTGCGGAATGGCTACACGGGAGACTGCAGATGCAGAAATCTTCAGCAAAATACAAAATGCGGGAGGAACTCAGCGGGTCAGGCAAGGAAATAGGCAGACTGTGTTATCGTGTTGACCCATCTTCAGAATGAAGAATTTCCCAGCACATTTCCCAATTCTGTCCACAGATGCAGCCTGACCTGTTGAGCTCCTCCAGCACTTGGAGTATGGCTGTAAAATGGCTGCCTCGTCCCACTCTGTGCGACTTGAGGCTTTGTTGGCGACTTTGCCCTGCCTGATCTGTTTGGACTGAGCTTGTGTTCATCTACCTCGTTCTATGTAAAGGGACAGAGTTCCCCCCTGTTTCTCAGAACAAGTTGGATCAAGCCATTTTGAAAGAGAGGACTTTCTTTGTGCTCATCTTTGACCCTTGATGATATTTCTCACGAGACCAAGCCATCGCTGGGCCCCAAAAGTAACTTTTGCATTCCCAACATGAGCTTCCTTCCAATAAAAGCTAATCTCTGCTTTCCCTCCTTCTGCTTTTGACTACGGGTTTAGCGCAGAGAAAAGGCCAGCAAAGGGAGCTACTCTCTGTGGGCATTGAGAGTTCTTACCATCTCCAGCTCCTTCCAGTTGTAGCTGGTGTTTCCAACCACCATGGCCATCAGTTCACTGGGCTGAAAGAGCTGAAGTACCTTCCCTCCGCAGACCTTTAGGAAACCGCTGGAGAAAGCCGCGAAGAGCTCCTGGATGGAAGTGTTGAAGATGTAGTTCACGTAGGCTTGAACAAATTCCTTCCTGAGGACCAAGAGGAAAAGTGGCCGTGAGGATTAAAAGAGAAACATGGCAAATGATCGACATCAGTCGATAAACATCCTGGACTAGGGTGAAGTCTGCCCATGCCCACCACGATATGTACTGTATGAAGGGGATAAATTTAAGACCTCTAATAGGTTCTGCATCTCAAATGTACATGACCTAACATCATCGTAGAATTGTTTCATTTATTGTTGCCACGTGTACCAATGTACAGTGAAGAGTTTTTATTTGCGTACTATCCAGTGAAAGAAAAGATGATCCATGTTAACAATCAAGCCGTCTCCAGTGCACAGATAAAGGATAAAGGGTATAATGTTTCGGCAAGATAAAGTCTGATAAAGTTTGATTAAAAATAGTTCAAAAGGACTCCAACGAGGTCATTAAATCATATTTAATGATTGACCTTATCTTTTAGACTAGGCCATATCTAAACCACACAAAAAAAAAATCTAATTTTTAAAAAACTGGAGGAAAAGCACCTCGTTTTGGTACGAGCCAATTTTAGGCAACCGGTTACCAAAAGTATCTCCCCCTCCCCTTTACCCCCCCCCCTCAACCCCAAGCCCTCTACCCAACCTGGACTCATAGCTATTTCTCTCCTTACCCCACCCCTTCTACCTATATACCATCCTCTGCCTTCACAATTCTCACCTCTTCCTTTCTTATCTCGCACCTTTTATCTTCTCATCTTTGGCCTTTGTCCAACCATCTGCCTATCAAAAAACCTCTTCACCTGTATCCACCTATTACTCAGTAGGATTTGCCCTGTCCCCTCATCTCTTCCAGTTTTCTACACCCCGCCCGCCCAACACAATCAATTCTGAAGAAGAGTCTCAACCGAAAATATCACCCAAGATAGACACAAACTGCTGGAGTAACTCTGCGGGACAGGTAGCATCTCTGGAGAGAAGGAATGGGTGATATTTCGAGTCGAGATCCTTCTTCAGACTGAAGTTCGGGGAGAGGGAGACAATTAACCTACAATTTACACAACCCAATTAACCTACAAATAGTGATGTTATGTTGCAGGTGTAGAAAAACATTGACGTTGGTGAGGCTGCATTTGGAATATTGTGTTCACTTTTGGTCACCCTGCTAAACTAAAGATGCCATTAAGCTGGAAAGAGTGCAGAGCGGGTTTATGAAGATGTTGCCAGGACTCGAGGGCCTGAGATACAGTGAGTGGTCAGTCAGCCTCAGGCTTTATTCCTTGGAGCATAGAAGACTGAGGGATGATCTTACAGGTATAGGTCTTTTGTAAAATCATGAAGGGCATGATAGGGTGAATGCAGGTCGTCTTTTTACTAGGATTGGGGAATCAAGAACTAGAGTGCAGAGGTGTACGAGGGGAAAGATTCAACAGGAAGGTGCGGGGCAGCTTTTCCACTCAGCGAGTGGTGGGTACATGGAACGAGCTGCCATAGGAAGTGGTTGAGACAGATACAATAACAATTTTTGGAAGGGTATATGGATAGGAATTTGTTTTTCTGGCCTTATTTTCAGATACACCAACAGGTGGAAACAAGTTTTTTGTATCACTCCGATCAAGCCCCATCATAAGGTTCAAGTTTATTATTGTCACGTGTACAGAGGTACAGTGAAAAGCTGTGTTTTGTTTGTTATCCAAACAGATCCAGATAACACCATAGATACAATCAAGTCGAACTGAACCACAATGGGCAGAGCAAAGGGGAAGATACAGAGTGCAGAATGTAATTTGCAGCATTGTAGCGCATCAGTTCCACAGGGACAATTTACAATATTTACCAAAGCCAATTAACCTCCAAACCTGCACGTCTTTGTGGGACAAAACTGGAGCACCCAGAGAAAACCCATGCAGCCACAGGGAGAACGTACAAACTCCATACAGACAGCACCTGTAGTCCGGATTGAACCCGGGACTTTGGCTGTAAGGCAGCAACTCTTCCAATGCACCACTCTGCTTTTATGTATGGTATCATCTGATCTGTTTGGATAATGTAATTTCCCTTTCCAGATTTTGGTTATTGATGGAGGCGTGCTATTTCACCCCTAAAAATATAAGCTCTTGCCTCCGACAGAACTCGATGAAGACAGAAGCAGACTCACCTGTTCTCCTTCTTCACGGATAGGTTCTTACCGCCAGGGACCAATTCCTGCAGCTCCGACACGCCATAGTTTTCTCGAAGAATCTGACCATTTCAATGTGGAAAGGAATTAAAAACTAGAGTAAAGAATAACAAAAGCATAGAAGGTCATCCTAGCCTGCTATCTCTCCAGTTGGTGATAGGATGGTTCAGTTGCCTGATAACAGCTGGGAAGAAACTGTCCATGAATCTGGAGGCGTGCATTTTCACACTTCAGTACCTCTTGCCTGATGGGAATGAGGAGAAGAGAGAGTGTCTGGGGTGAGGCTGGTCCATGATTATACTAGTGGTCTTGCTGAGGCAGCGTAAGAGTTTTTGGTTGTTGTGTGAGGGATGGAAAGAAAGGCGGCATGCATTCACAAAGAGAGGTTCTTGTGTGATGGTATGAGGAGAAGAGAGAGTGTATCTGGGGTCCTGGTCTCTGATTTACTAGTGGTCTTCTTGGCATGGAGTGCTGTAGTCAATAAAAGAGAGGTTGGTTTGTGTGATGGTATGGCCTACATCCACAATTCTCTGCAATTTCTTACGGTCTTGGATGGAGCTGTTCCTAAACAACTGTGGAGGGTTCATGGCCCCGACCACGGGTGAACAAAGGAGAAGGACTGACTGAACGTAATGACCTTCCACCACAGTGAAGAATGTTGATTCCACTGTGGTGGATGTTCATGTTGTATTCTATTGGGTATTGTGCTCTTTTTGATTGTATGGCTGCATGGTGTCAAATCCACTGCACCTTAATTGGTGCATGTGGCAATAAATGTGAACTTGAAAAAAATGTGCAAACTCCACACAGACAGCACCCAGTCAAGATTGACCTGTGAGATTGGTCTCTGGCGTGTGAGGCATCGGCTCTACCGGCTGTGCCACCGTTGCTCTATAAAGGGTCAGTAATGCTCAATGGGTTACATCTGCAATCCCACTGGCGATTTAAAGCCAACAGGACCCGCTTTGGAGGGCAATGATGTGGCAAATTAAAGTATGCAGCCCCCAGTTACACTCCCACAGTTCAACTCAAGGCAAGTTGTTCAGGCAAACAGCCCTTACCGCAAACGTAAGGCAGAAGGTATCTTCAACATCATCACCAGGGTAATCCAACAGTTCTTGCAAGCTCCTGAAAGCAAAGTTCCTGAGTTGATTTGTGAAAATTGTTTATGTAGTTTACAGATACAGCGTGCAAACAAGCACTTTGGCCCACCGAGTTCATGCCAACCAGCTATCACCGTACACCAGTTCTATCCTACACATTAGAGACAATTTACAGAAGCCAATTAACCTACAAACCAGCACGTCTTCGGAATATGGGAGGAAATAGGACAAAAACCACATGGTCAACGGGAGAATAAACAAACCCTGTACAGACAGCACCCATAGTCAGGATTGAAGGCGGGACTCTGGCTAAGGCAGCAACTCTACTGCTGCGCCACTCCACGCAAACTCTGCAATTGTAACTTATGGTGCTCAGGTCCAGCAAACAGAAGGCAGAGATAACTTGGGAGTGAAATATCTTTAAAGTTGGATGTTTTGCTAACAACACTTCAGTCCCCATGCTTTAATCACATGGATCACATTGTCTCAGGATATGCAGGACATTAACTAATTCAGAAATAAAAACTACACCGAATCGCAACAGGAAAACAATATTCACTCATTGTGCCTAATCCACCATTTAATAAGCCTGTGGCTGAACTTTTACTTCAGCCCCACTTCCCTTGATTTTGTTAAATATCTATTTATAGATTTATATTTATATTAAAAAAAACCTATTGATCCTTGCCAAATGTACTCGCGAGTTACTCGAGCACTTTGTGTTTATCTTTGTTATAAACCAACATCAACAGTTCCTTGTTAATACAAATGTCCTCCCCTACTGAGTTCCTCCAGGACTTTGTATCTTATTTTGTAAATCAGCATCAGCAGTTGCTTGTATCTCTCATAATATTATTACATTCAAAAATCGGGTGCAAGTACGCACATTTATGCCTACAAAATGGCAGAACTAGTTTCCTCTCTCCCTCCATTAATAATAATCGTTCTTTGTTATCTGTCTTATGTGCTATTGATGTCATTCATTCAACACTGTGGAACCATCGCTACCATGTTGTGTGCTTCCTGACAAAATCACCTGAACAAAAACATCTGTAAAAACAGAACACATTCATTACCCGAGGACAGTCTGCATCTGACTGCTGTGTCATGATACCTGAAAATGCTTCCCTAGATTGTACCCAAATCCCCTGCATCAATTTTGCATCACTGGCGGTATAGATAGGGAGAAACCCTCTGTAGGTTTTCTGAAACATCAAAAACCAGATGTTGAAGCTACATTTTATTCCATTAAATATTTGTCTTAAAATTATGTCCAATTCTACAATAATAACATTATTTAAAAAAGTGGGGCAGGTACATGGATAGGAAATGTTTAGATGGATATGTAGCAAATGCAGGTAAATGGCATCTTGGTCGGCATGGACAAGTTGGGCTGAAGGGCCTGTTTACGTGCTGTATGACTGACTGGCTAGAACGCAACAAAAAAGCTTTTCACTCTGCCTCGGTACATGTGACAATAATAAACTGAACTAATTCCATTGGTTTTGGTGCATTTTTATGTCTGAGTGAAAAAAGTGAAAACCCTCTTCTCAAGATTACAAACTGCATTGAAAAGAAAATTATCTCCCTGCCTCATAGCCACACAATGGTTTAGACTTGCGAGAATTAAACAGGACACTCACCTGCCCTCTGTGGGGGAGAGCTCTTTCAAGTTCTCCAGGGAAGGTGGGAAGTCCAGCAGTTTTTTGTACAGCACCAGCGGGAAGTGAAGGTCCACCACTGTGAAATTGTAAATGGCCAAGCCGCACAAGATCCCGATCAGGTGGAACCAGTTTAACTCCACGAACGTCTGGGGTTTGGGACAGGAGAGGAGGACAAGGTCAGGCAAAGAAATCAGAGATCCGGCTGAGGCAAAATTACAAAATTACTAACATCCGGAGGTTTCGAGATACAGCATGAAAACAGGCCCTTCGGCCCACTGAATCCATGCCGACCAGCGATCACCCATGCACTAGCTTTCTTCTCTGCTGTAAAAACTCTATGATAGGTTTTATTGAGAAAGGGTGCCGAGGGATAAAGTATTAAAACTGTTAAATGGAATCAAGGCACAGATGGACAATAGACAATACATGCAGGAGTAGGCCATTCGCCCTTCGAGCCAGTACTGCCATTCAATGTGATCAATCATGATCAGTGAATTCAATGACTGGCAGAATAGAAAAACAGAGAAACAAGGAACTGAAGATGCTGGTTTGCCAAGGAAAGACACAAAATGCTGGAGTAACTCAGTGAGTCAGGCAGCATCACTTGAGAATATGGATAGGTGATCTATGGAGTCTTTAGACGAACCATCTTCAGGCCAGTCTGAAGAAGGGTCCTGACCCAAAACATCACCTATCCATATTCTCCAGGATTGCTGCCAGACCTGTTGAGTTACTCCAGAACTTTGTGTCTCTCAATGGCAGAATAGGTTTGTGGTTGAATGGCAGAATTAATGCGATGGCCTGCACATGTTCGATCATTCCCGGGGTTCACAATGTTGAGAGAAGCCCCAATGTTGTTTTTTTACCCAGCATCAGCTGACCTAGGAGGTAGGGGAGGAGAGATGGCACTCACTTTTTCCGAGAACCACAGGAGTCTGGACTGCTCGTAGTAGGTGAACATGCCGTACTTGGGATCCAACAGTTCCTTGAGGAGCAACAGGAAGAATTCCTTGGTCACCCCTCCATCGTCCACCGCTTCCTCGCCCAGGAACACCACCTGCGCCGGCAACAAGTCAGCAGAATCAGATCCACGCCACATTCCCTCATCCTCCCATCCACCGCACAGAGATGAAGTGGCACAGTGGTGCAGCGGTAGAGTTACTGCCTTACATCTCCAGTGACCCAGTTTCGGTCCCGACTACGGGTGCTGTACAGAGTACAGAAATCTGTACAGAGTTTGTACGTTCTCCCTGTGACCACGTGGGTTTTCTCCGATTGCTCCGGTTTCCTCCCACATTCCAAAGTCATACAAGTTTGTACGTTAAAAATTGTTAAATTGTCCCTAGTGTGTCGGTTAGTGCACAGGGTGATCGCTGGTCGACATGGACTCGGTGGGCCAAACGACCCATTTCCGTGCCATCTCCAAGGATCTGAAGTTTTAGGTTATAGAGATACAGCGTGGAAACAGGCCTTTCGGCCCATGCTGCCCAATGATCATCTGTAGACTAGTTCCATCCTACACATGAGGGACAATTTACAGAAGTCAATTAACCTACAAACCTTCACATGTTTCGAGTGTCGTAGGAAACTGGAACAAACAAACAAACAGGGAGAACTTGCAAACTCTGTACAGAGAGCATCCATAGTCAGGATTGAACCCGGGTGCTGTGAGGCAGCAACTCCACTGCTGTGCCACCGTGCTGCTCACTGCTATATTGAGCAATATTTACTTTAACACCCTCCCACCCTGACCTTTCTGGCTGTGGCCTCCCACACTGTCACATGGAGAGTGAAAGGAACAGCATGTCATCTTCTGCAGGTCTCAATATTGTCACTGGCACCACTGGGTATGTAGCTCCTTCTTCCCGTCTGACCATCTCTGCCCTTCATCCGTCAGCGAGTTTTTGTCTCTCCATTAGCCCAGCTCGCTACCAGCAGCACACGACACAGGCAAAGAAGCAGAATCTGCTTCCAACAGTTAATGGCTGAGCCCTGGAGAATGTGGTGGACCAGGGAGATCTAGGATCTAAACGTTATTCCCTTATCATGTATCCACACACTGTTAACGGATTGACTGTAATCATGTATTGTCTTTCTGGTGACTGGTTAGCACACAACAAAAAGCCTTTCACTGTACCTCAGTACACGTGACAATAAACTAGACTGAACTGAACTAAGAAGGTGGCATAGTGGCTCAGCGGTGAGTTGTCACTTTGCCAGAGACCAGGGTTCGATCCTGACTACGGGTGCTGTCTGTTCAGAGTTTTTACATTCTCCCTGTGACTGCATGAATTTCTCCCAGGGGAGAAGGTTCGAAAACCAGAGGGTGCAGGCTTACGGTGAGAGGAGTTTTGAGAGGGACCGTGGGTGAAACTTTATCCACTCAGATGGATGTCTGCATCTGGAACGAGCTGCCAGATGAAGCTATCGAAGTCGGTACAATTACGACTTTCAAAAGACGTGGGCAGAAAAATGGATAGGAAGAGTTTGGAGGGCTATGGGCCAAATGCGGGCAAGCGGGACAAGTCCAAAATGACCACTTAGTCAACAAGAACAATTTGGGCCATAGGGTCTGTTATCTGGCTGTATAACTCGATGATTCTCTATAACTAGCACAGTAACACATTTGGTCTCACCCTATCAGAGATATTAGAGAGTTAATAGAAACATACAGTATGGAAACAGGCCCTTTGGCCCAACTTGCTCACACTGACCATCTTGTCCCATCTAGTCCTACCTGCCTGTGTTTGGCCCATATCCCTCTAAACCTGTTTGGTCCATGCACCCGTCTAAATGTTTCTTAATTGTTGCGATAGTCCCTGCTGTAAATTCCCTTAGTTTTAGTCATTCCCTCCCCTACCCATCAATGCATCCCTTTCTTATTGCCTTCAGTTCCTGATCTTACAAATATTTATTTATCTCCAACATAAACAATAGACAATAGGTGCAGGAGTAGGCCATTCGGCCCTTTGAGCCAGCACCGCCATTTAATGTGATCATGGCTGATCATCCACAATCAGTACCCCGTTCCTGCCTTCTCCCCGTATCCTGACTCCACTATCTTTAAGAGCTCTATCTATCCCTTGAAAACATCCAGAGAACCGGCCTCCACCACCGAAATGTTCGAAATCTTTTGGCGACCCTGATATGATGCCGGCAGTCAATGAAAAAAATCGCCAAGTGGGACAGGCCCTTTAATAATCTTATATGTCTCAATAAGATCCCCTCCAGCTGCTCCATTCTATCAACATATGACAGTCCCGCCATCCTGGGAATTAACCTGGTGAACCAACGCTGCACTCCCTCAATAGCAAGAATATCCGTCCTCAAATCTGGAGACCAAAACTGCACACAATACTCCTGGTGTGGCCTCACTAGGGCCCTGTACAACAGCAGATGGACCTCTTTGCTTCTATACTCAACCTCTTGTTATGAAGGACAACATGCCATTCGCTTTCTTCACTGCCTGCTATGCCTGCATGCTTACTTTCAGTGACTGATGAACAAGGACCCCCAGTTCCAGTTGTACTTCCCCTTTTCCCACTTGACACCATTTAGATAATAATCTGCCTTCCTGTTTTTGTCACCAAAGTAGATAAACCTCACATTTATCCACTTTGAACTGCATCTGCCATGCATCTGCCCACTCACCCAACCTGTCCAAGTCACCCTCATAGCATCCTCTTCACAGTTCACACTGCCACGCAGCTTTGTGTCATCTTCAAATTTGCTAATGTTACTATTAATCCCTTCATCTAGATCATTAATGTATATTGTAAATAGCTGCGGTCCCAGTACCGGGCCTTGCAGTACCCCACTAGTCAATGCCTGCCATTCTGAAAGGGACCCGTTAATCCCAATTCTTTGTTTTTTGTCTGCCAACCAATTTTCTATCCATGTCAGCACTCTACCCCCAATACCATGTGCCCTAATTTTACCCACTAATCTCCTATGTGGGACCTTATCAAATGTGTTCTGAAAGTCCAGGTACACTACATCCACTGGCTCTCCCTACTCCATTTTCCTGGTTACATCCTCAAAAAATTCCAGAAGATTAGCAAAGCATGATTTCCCCTTCGTAAATCCATGCTGACTCGGACCAATCCTGTTACTGCTATCCAAATGTGCCGCTATTTCATCTTTTATAATTGACTCCAGCATCTGCCCCACCACCGATGTCAGGCTAACTGGTTTCTCATTTCCTGTTTTCTCTCTCCCGCCTTTTTTAAAAAGTGGGATAACATTAGCTACCCTCCAATCCACAGGAACTGATCCTGAATCTATAGAACGTTGAAAAATGATCACCAATGCATCCACGATTTCCAACGCCACCTCCTTAAGTACCCTGGGATGCAGACCATCAGGCCCTGCAGATTTATCAGCCTTCAGTCCCATCAGTCTACCCAAAACCATTTCCTGCCTAATGTGCATTTCCTTCAGTTCCCCCGTCACCCAAACATTCTGAATCTAATAATACCTCCTCAAACACTTCCTCTTGCAAATTGTTCCACACACAAACTACCCACTGCATGAAAAAGTTACCCCTCAGGTCCCTATTAAATCTTTCCCTTCTCACCTTATACCCATGTCCTCTGGTTCTTGATTTTCCAATCCTGGGAAAAAGATTCTGTCACCCTATCTATTCCCCTCATGATTTTATACACCTCTATAAGATCACCCGCTCAGCCTCTTGGGCTCCAAGGAATAAAGTCCCAGCCGGCCCAACCTCTTCCTTCAATAAGTGAGTTTGGTATTCTGAAAAACGCAAGGAATTATGGGATTTGTCAAAGGTCACTCGCTATAAAGAAAATGTGCTGGCTGCAAAAACTATGTATAAATTCTTATCTTTATTCATGATTCATGTTTTAAAAATAGATTTAATCTGAGGAACAGGGGTGCCAGGTAGCGGGAGCGGGGTGTAATGGCGAGAGAGAGGGCAGATGCGAGTGGGAGACGGGGGGGAGACATTCTCGGCAGCCGACATTCTCGGCAGCCGCACGCACACTGACCCGCGCCTCACCCACAGCCAGGATCGAACCCGGGTCCCCTGCGCCGTAAGCGCTACCGAACTGCCTCTGGACCTGGACCGTCCACCAACTCCCCCCCTTCTGAGTGTTCCATCCCCGCCCGAGGGGCGGCCGGAGACGTCCGGAGCGACCCCAGACTGATGGGACAACAGCCCCAGGCCCACAGCCAGCACAGAGAAGCACCAACTCCAGCCC
Organism: Leucoraja erinaceus; assembly: GCF_028641065.1. NCBI lineage: Eukaryota > Metazoa > Chordata > Chondrichthyes > Rajiformes > Rajidae > Leucoraja > Leucoraja erinaceus. Next base: position 114,894,594 of record NC_073377.1, read on the forward strand.
AACCCCGCTCCAACTCCCGAGGAACTTGCTCCCCGACGGTCCGGGGACCGCCAGCCGCACCCCCTGCCCTACCCAGCGGTCGCCGGTCAACCCCGCCAGCGCCGGCGAAAGCCAACTCAGTGGGACAGGCAGCATCCCCGGAGAAAAGGAATGGGTGACGTTTCAGATGAAGACCCTTCTCCAGAGATGTTGCCTGACCCACTGAGCCACCGCAGCACCCCGTGTGCATCCCCGCTGATGACCGGTGCTCGGCCCCCGCCGGCACCGAGGGAGCGAACCGACAGCCAATGGACAAGGCGTGAGGAGCAGCCGACGGTCCCTGGCCCGCCGGGGAATGGGACCCCCGGGAACAGGGGCCGAGCCAGCGCCCCCCCCCCCCGGCTGCAAGCTGCAAGGCCGCCACCGACCGCCCAACCCAGGGCTAACCCGGACACCTCCGGACAATGACGGGACACCTGGGCGGGGACGGGGACAGCCCAGCAGCAAGTCAACAGCGCCCGCAACGCCGGAGACACGGGGCCGACCCCGACCACAGACAAAATGCAGGCCTGTCCACAATGTAGCACCACAGCTGCTGAGAATGTATTATAGTGAGTAACCTATGACCTGGGCTTGTGCAGTCAGAATACCGAACTCACTTATTCAGTCCCTCGAGCCCTGGCAACATCCTCTGCATTGTTTCCTGCCCTTTATAGCAGCGTGACCAAAACTGAACACAATACTCCAAGTGTGGCCTCACCAACAATTACAATGCTAATGAATAAAGCTGCCAACAGGACACAAAGGAGCTGGTAAATCACGTACCTACCTCTCCTGACTGCTTCAAAAATAATGTAATCTGACCCAGTGCTGACCCTGATCTGGCCCAGTAATCCTCTTACCTTCAAAGGCTTTTTCAAATCCACGTCTGAATGAATGCTGAGCTCTCTCAGTGTATCGCTGACGAGGTTGGCCCGCTGAACGTGCAGGACAAGGAAGGGACTGGTGGTGAGGAATGGCCCCAGAGTGAGCATCATGAAGATATTCTCCAGACTGGTCCTGTTCACAGCTACCTGTAACAAGAGGCAAAGTTAGCATCCTTGCCATGGACCACCTGAACTCTCCACAGGTCTTCTAAAGCACCTCATGACCCTTTCTCCATAGATTCTCTTTCAATTTAGTTTATTGTCACTTGTACTGAGGTACAGTGAAAAGCTTTTGTTGCATGCTAACCAACCAGCGGAAAGGCAATACATGATTACAATTGAGCCATCTACAGTGTACAGATACATGATAAGGGAATAACGTTTAGTGCAAGGTGAAGCCCGCAACGTCCGATCAAAGAGAGACCAGGGGTTCCGATGTGATAGACAGTAGTTCAGGGCCGCTCTCTGGTTGGCCATGAAGGCCCATTGTTGGATATGAATGTGAGGAATGGCAACGGATACGTCAGAGAGCAGTGTAGAAAGCTGTAGGAAATATGTTGATAAGCAGAAATGGTTGCAGAGAAGATTTACGAGGATGCTGTCAAGGATGAGGACCCGGGCTGCAGGGAGAGATTGGGCAGAATAGGACTTTATTCCTTGGAGTGCACGATTATATTCATGTATGGGCTTTTGACTGGATAGCACGCAAACAAAAGTGTTTTACTGAAGCTCGGTACACATGACAATAATAAACAAGTGGGCGGCGAGACCGACATCGGAGCGGCCTCTGCAGTCTGTCTGTGTATTTTTTATTTTTTTGTCCCATTGAGGGTTTAGTTTATAGCGGGTTTTTAAATGTGTATATGTGGGGGGTGGGGGGTGTGTGGGGGAAACTTTTAAATCTCTTCCCTGCATGGAGACCCGACCTTTTCCCTGTCGGGTCTCCGTTGCCGTTGGGGCCTAGCGCCATGGAGCGGCCTCCAACCGGAACGACCTGGAGGCTCAAGTCACGGAGCCTGTGGAGCTGTGGAGCCACGGAGCTGTGGAGCTGCGGACCTACTTCCGTGGAGCTAGCCAGCTTCAGAGCGTGGAGAGCTGCGGTGGCGCGCTGCTGCAACCCGACTCCGGTGGATGGTGACACCGGGAGCTCGCGGGTCCCTGGTGAGAGACTGCTTTGCGGGGCACCGGCAACGGCGACTTCTCCCGCTCGAATTGCGGGGTTCAGTGACCTGGAGCGGGGCCTTACATCACCCGGCGCGGCTTTAAATCGCCGCGGACTTGCTAGCGCCCGCCGGGAGCTCCAACATCAAGACCCGAGGCAGGGCCTTACATCGCCCCACGTGGCTTTAAATGGCCACGGACTTGCTAGCGCCAGCCGGGGCCTTTGACCTCGACTTCGGGAGAGGAATGGAGAGCAGGGGAGTGACAAGACTTTGCCTTCCATCACAGTGAGGAGGAGACTCACTGTGATGGATGTTTGTGTGAATTGTGTTGGTGTGTGTCTTGGTTCTTTTCTTGTATGGCTGCAGAAACCAAATTTGGTTTGAACCTCATGTGAGGTTCAAATGACAAATAAAAAAAAGGTATTGTATTGTGCATTTACCCTATCTATTCCTCTCATGATTTTATACACCTCCATCTGATCATTAGGGGATATCTTTGTTCATCCGTGTTCTAAATAGTTGATCCCTTATTTTGTAAACAGTGATTTCCAATTCTAGAATCTCCAAATAGAGGAAACATCCTTTCCATATATATCCAGTCTAGATCTTATACCTGTCAATTAAGTCATCACCTTGCATTCTTATAAACTCCAGGAGACCTGTCACACTTTCCTAATACATCAGCCACCATCTCAGATGCCAGAGCTCCAAACTCAGGCCAGGCAGTATTCCCTGCAGATGGTGCTCCAGCACTTTGTGTTTTGCTCAGGATTCCAGCATCAGCAGTTCAATGTGTATCCATCTCAGATTCCAGGCTTGGAGAGCCGATGCCACCTCTTGGTATACAATTTCAAGGACCAGGCTCTGGAAGTTGAAGAGGAGTTAAATAATCCAGGTACAAAGGCTTGTTCTCAAACCATTAACCAGATCATCTCCAATTCTCTTTCCTGCCGTTTTATTAATTTTGATCTCATGTACTATTACAACATGGTCACAGCAAGCTTGTGGAACAGCACATCCACTGGTCATTTCTCGCCTCCAGACCTTCACCTCCCACCTACCCCCACCCCCCACTTTGAGTCTAAAAAAGGGTGCGGACCCAATACATCCCCCATCCCTTTGCTCCAAAGATGTTCCCTGACCCACCGAGTTACTCCAGCACTTTGTGTCTATCTTTGGTATAAACCAACATCTGCATTCCTTTGTTTCTCCATCTCCTTTTGGCTACAGATTTCCAAAATTAGGAAGGGTAATAGACAGGAAAGATAGTTGGAAAGGTTTCCCGATAGCAGAGATGTTTAAAACTTGAGGATATAGGATTAGAGTCAGAAGTAAAAAAGTTTAGAGCAGATTGAAAAAAAGAGGTTTTTACACTCAAAGGGTGGTTGGAATCTGGAACACAGAGTGAAGTTGTTGGAGGCAGAGACCCTTGCAACATGTGAGGTGGCACAGTTATAGAGTTGCTGCCTTACTGCGCCAGAGGCCCGGGTTTGATCCCGACTACAACTGCTGTATGGAGTTTGTACATTCTTCCTGTGATCGCATGGGTTTCATCCAGGTGGTCCGGTTTCCTCACATATCCCAAAGAGGTGCAGGTTTGTTGGCAAATTGACCTCTGTGTATTGCCCCTAATGTATAGGAAGTGGATGAAAAAGAGGGATAACATAGAACTGGGAGACTGTTCGATTCATCTGTTCTAGCACATTGACGACATTAGACTTTGTCTGAGGAATTGATTGCTACAATGCTGAGAACTATATTCTGCACTCTGTATCTTCCTCTTTTCTCTATCTATTGTACTTGAGTATGAACTGATTGCATCTTTGTATAATATTATCTGATCTGTTTGGATCTCATGCCAAACAAAGTTTTTCTCTGGACCTCAGTACACGTGATGATCATCCATGTCCTCCAGAGATACTGCCTGACCTGCTGAGTTACTCCAGGTGCTGTGTCCTGTTTTGCAAAGCAGCTTCTGCAGTTCCTGGATTCGACATTAAATTATTTTAAGGAGAAATTAAAAGTATCTGTTGGAATGGGTTTTACACTGAAATATGTATTGTGCTGGCTCAACATGCCTGAGCGAGTTACAGGCTGTGGAAGAGATGGAATAAAATGAGGTGGCAACAAAGCAAGTGTTTGAGGAAGACAAGAGTCCCGACCCAAAACGTCGCCCATCCACTCCCTCCTCAGATGCTGCCTGATCCACCGAGTTCCTCCAGCACTTTATGATTTGTTGGGGAAGACATTTCTGGCTGGTAAAAGTCAACATGAAAAGAGTTAGCCATTTGGACTCAAAGCAATAAACCAATTTGTCACAGGAGGCCATTTGGCCCATCAAGTCTCTGGCTGCACATGGAGTAATCCGGTTCCCCCACTAATTTTCCCTTTAATAGACTCCTCCCCCCCCCCCCCCCAACATTAATTCTGTCACCAACTACACAAGGGGCTATTTGCAATGGTCTATTAACCTATCAAACTGAACATCTTTGGGATGTGGGAGGAGACCAGCGCATCCAGAGGAAAAACGTGCAAACTCCACACAGATAGCACCAGAGGCCAGGATTGAAACGGGATGACTCGACCTGTGAGGCAGCAGTTCTACCAACTGCACCACCCCCTGATTGAGCAAAAACAGAATTGAAGGTTTGCAATGGTTTACAGACCTGTGACAATAAGTGGTAGATGTGACATGTTGTATCTGGATGCAATATCCTATTACATTATAGCACTAATCTCCATACAACGTACCTGCATCTGTAAGGAAGCATCAGTCTGTAACATCTTTGTTTTTGCCTGGGCGTTCAAAACAAAGGGGTAGGTGCAGAAAGCAACAGGGACCTGGAACAGATCAGGTAACACATCTTAAGACCAAACAGCAACCCTACAAATAACACATGTAACCGTCCTGAGAATCGGAGAAACACGAGTCTCAGCTTTGGTGCAGTGGTGCCAATCTCCATTTTGGATTTGAATTCACAGGATCAAAACCCTATTTTACAGAACATAGAACTGTACAACAAATGAAACGGCCCGTCGGCCTACAATGTCAGTGCCAAACATGATGCCAAGTTAAACTGATTCCATCAGCCTGACTAAGATCCACAACCCTCTATTCCCTGCAGGTCCATGTACCTACATATAGCCTCTTAAGCACCACTATCGTATCTGTCATCCCTGGCAATGCATTCTAGGCCCCCACCACTCTCTATGTAAAATATTTGTCCTGCACATCTCCATTCAACTTACCTCCTCTCAGCCTGTAGCTACAGCCTCAAGTGTTGGATATTTCCACCCTGGGAAAAATGTTCTGACTGTCTACTATCTATACCTCTCACAATTTGATACATTTCCCCTCAACCTCCAACGTTCCAGAGAAAACAATCCAAGTTTATCCAACCTCTCCCTGTAGCTAATACCCCCTCATCCAGGCAGCAGTCTTGTTTTAGTTACTTTTAGTTTTGTTTTTTTATCATGTGTGCCGAAGTACAGTGAAAAACATTTGTTGTTTATCTACCTAGGCCTCAGAATTTTATTAACAATATTTGTCTAACCTGATGCCTCACTTTATGTGCGGAGATGTTAAAGTGCGGCCAAGACATGACCTCTCGGGTGAAAGCAAACAACACACGGGCGTATGACATGGTCATCGCAGTACTTATATTAACAGGTCACAGTCAGGGACCAATGATCCACAGGTGAGAGCTTGAATCCCAACATGCCAGATTGGAATTTTAAATCCATGTAATTAAATTAATCTGGAATTAGTTTAGAGATAGAGCTCGGAAACAGGCCCTTCGGCCCACCAGGTCCACGCCGACCAGCAATCCCTACTATCTCGGAACAACACTATCCTATACCCACTACGGACAATTTTTTAAAACATTTATACCAAGATAAATAACCTACAAACCCGTACGCCTTTGGAGTTTGGGAGGAAACCGAAGAACACGGAGAAAACCCACGCAGGTCACGGGGAGAACGTGCAAACTCCGTACAGACAGCACTCGTAGTCGGGATCGAACCCAGGTTTCCGGCGCTGCATTCGCTGTAAGGCAGCAACTCTACCGCTGGGTCACCGTGCTTGTATCATTCAGGAGAATGAAGAAACTATTCATTATTGATAATAACCCAATCTGGTTCATGACTGTCCTTCAGGAGGAGAAAGCTACTTCCCTTACGTAGACTGGTATACAGGTAACTCCAGTCTCAGCAAGAAGATGGATTCCTCGCTTAGCAGTGATTAGCAAAGGGGACTAAATCCTGGCAATGTCATACAGTCATACAGCGTGGAAAGAGGCCATTCGGCCCAACTTGCCCGCATCAACCAACATATCCCATATACACCAGTCCTACCTGCCTGCGATTGGCTCATATCACTCTAAAGCTGTCCTACCCATGTGCCTGTCTAAATGTTACTTAAAAGTTGCATTATGCCTGCCTCAACTACCTCCTCCAACAGCTCTTTCCACATACCCACCACCCTTTGTGTAATAAATTTCCCCCTCAGGTTCCCATTAAATCTTTCCTCCCTCACCTCAAACCTATGGCGTTTGGTTCTCGATTCCCCTACTCGGGGCAAAAAACTCTGCTTACCTGTGGATCATTGCTCCCTGACTATTCCTCTCATGATTTTGTACACTTCTAGAAGATCACCCCTCATCCTCCTGGGTTCCAAGGAATAAAACCCTTTAGCCTGCTCAACCTCTCCCTATAGCTCAGTCCGTCGAGTCCTGGGAACATCTTAGTAAATCTTCTCTGAAACTTTTCAAGCTTGACAACATCTTTTCTTCAACACGCCAGTGAAGATTCACGTTACTTAAAGCAGTGAGAATTAACAAGAACCTCTCACTCGGACTAACCACTGAACAAAGGTTGGGCCTTCACATGGGATCGTGCTCTTCCCAAGCTTACCTGTGCAAGTCTGTTGTGCTGCAAATACGTTGTCACAACCTGTAGATGTTTTGTTCAGAGATACAGCGTGGAAACAGGCCCTTTGCCCCACCCCACCGAGTCCGCACCGACCTATAATCACCCGTACACTAGTTCCATGTTATCCCAGTATTGCATCCAAACATACTAGGGGCAATTTACAGAAGCCAATTAGCCTACAAACCTGCACATCTTTGGAATGAGGAAGACCTGCTTAGTTTAGAGATACAGCATTGAAGCAGGCCCTTCGGCCCACTGAGTCTGCGCCGACCAGTGATCACCCATACACTAGTTCTATCCTACACACTAGTGAGAATTTACAGAAGCCAATTAAACAACAAGTCTTTGGAATGTGGGAGAAAACCGGAGCACCCGAAGGAAAGCCACACGGTCACAGTGAGGACGTGCAAACCCCACACAGACAGCGCCGGCAGTCAGGATCAAACATAGGTCTCAGGGGCTGTGAAGCAGCAACTCTACCGCTGCGCCACCCGTGATTTGATAGGGTAATTTATACAACAGGTCATTGCCCAACTAAATTGACCAACATTTAAAAAAAAAAAAAATTTTAAAAGGCGTTGCCTACCTCTGCAATAGCTGGTTGTAGTTTCTGCAAAATGAAAGCACATGTTAATTACAGAGAAGTGGAGAAGAGAAGTAAGAGCCCACGCCAATTTACAAAACTGTAAAAGATTTAAAGGGGTGCACTTACCACTCCAGCATGTTGGGACGCCCAGTAAAGATAATCAGATTCAATGTTGACCAAGTTGTTGAGTTCATGGATGTAAAACATATCATAGTCAACATGGTTAGCGATTGTATTCACCTGTGCCATGATGAGGAAGGAAAGACTAGTTCAGTGGTGGCACTCTCATTTCCAGGTAAAAAAAAATAAGAATCACAGGATCAAACTCCTGCCTTGGTTCATACGAGGAGAGCTGCAACACTCATGCAAGGAGTTAGCAACCACGAGGAGTTGTGAGCACCGTTTGTAGTTATGCCAACATTAAAATCCTATGTAACAATTTTTAACCCAACACATCCAAACTGCTGGGCCATTGAGATCACCTGAATTTGCAGCCGATTTCCGAGTATTATTTTCTGTTGAAATGTCCCGACCCAAAACGTCACCTATCCATTTCTTCCGCAGATGCTGCTTGATCTAAGTTACTCCAGCACTTTGGGTTTTACTGAAGATTCCAGCATTTCAGGTTTTACTGAAGGCTCCTTGTGCCTCTGGCTGTCATTTTCATCTGCTTCCTTGAGCAGATGACTGAGACACCCTTACAAAGCCAACAGAGACCTACACTCCAGTCAGGTTTAGAGATTAGATTAGATTCAACTTTATTGTCATTGCACAAGTACAAGTACAACAAAATGCAGTTTTGCATCTAACCATAGTGCAAAGTAGTAAAATGCTGATTAAAACAATATATACAAATGAGGATATATTGATGTATGTATGCATATACATATATGCAGATAGTTGTTAAGGTACAAAAGATTGACGTGCTATATTCTGGTGAATAGAGCTTAACTGTAAATTATAAAATCTATAAATAATACTGATGAGAAGGGAGGGGGGGGGCTAGCGCCGGGCCTGTGAGTTCAGCGGAGTAATAGTGTTTTGGAAGAAGCTGGTCCTTAGCCTGCTGGTGCGAGACCCGAGGCTCCTGTACCACCTCCCTGGTGAGAGGAGGGCAAACAGTCCATGGTTGGGGGTGTGAGGGGTCCTTAATGATTTTGCCCGCCCGTCTCAGACACCGTGTGCGGTGAAGGGCAGCCATGGCAGGTATTCAGACCCCGCTGCAGTTTAGTACATAGCAACAAGGAACTGTAGATGCTGGTTTATAAAAAAAACACAAAGCATTGGAGTAACTCAGCGGGTGGGTCAGGCAGCATCTCTGGAGAACATGGATAGGTGGCGTAGAGGTGACAATACATTTCTATCATAGAGATACAAAGATTGAAATACATTGCGGAAACAGGCGCTTCAGTCCGCGCTGAACAGCGTTCACTAACCTACACGCACAAGAGACAATTTTTACAACTTGCCAATTAAGCTCTAAACCTGTACGCCTTTGGAGTGTGGGAGGAAACCGGTGCAACCGGAGAAAACCCACACAGTCACAGGAGAACGTACAAATTCCACCCAGACAGCGGCCACAGTCAGGATCAATCCCGGGCCTCTGGCGCTGTAAGGCAGCAACTGTACTGTGCCGCGCATCAATCAATCCTAACAGGTACCTTGTGCAGCTTTTCCAAAACTTCAAGAGCATCCTTGATGTAATGGCTAAAGACAGGAGCCAACAGCACGGTTCTCATTCTGGTCAGCAGGTACACAACTGCATGTTTATAGAGCTCCACCAATCGGCCAAAGTAGCTCGCACCCACCCAACACCACCAGTTATCTGCAAGAAGAAAAGAAGGAAAGAAACTCATGTTTATCCACGAGTTTGGCCACATAATATCAGGAAACTGTAGTGTGATCTGGTAGAGTTAGCGTCATCCACTGTAGTACCCATCCACCCATCACTACTCTCACTCACTGAACCCTCATCCACTATTCCTCTCAGTCCCCCCGGTTTCAAGTCTGCCCTTTTTAAATTGCTCCCTCACTCGAAAACATCACCCAGTCATTCTCGCCGGTGATGCTGCCTGTCCCGCTGAGTTACTCCAGCATTTTGTGTCTATCTTTGGCTTAAACCAGCATCTGCAGTTCCTTCCTACATGTGCTGCCTGACCTGATGAGCTACTCCAGCATTTTGTGTCTAAACTCATTCTAAATACTTTTGCCCCAATGGATCCCATTAATCTTTCCTACTTCTCTTGGGCTTCTGTGTCCAAGTGTCTCATGACAGAGCCATCTCTGACCACATCTCACCCACCACTCAGAATCTGCTTGCAAATGCCTTCTGCAGCCACACTTAGAAAAAACTCCAGACACCTTTAAAGCCCCCATCTGCCACAGGCCACTGCCTAGTGAGCTGTGTTTAGTTTAGTTTAGTTTAAAGATACATCATAGAAACAGCCCTTCAACTCACCAAGTCCATGCCAGCCATCAATCACCTTTTCACACTGGTTCTATGTTATCCCACTTTCTCATTCACTCCGTACACTCTAGGGGCAGTTTTACAGAAGCCAATTAACCTACACATCTGCGTGTCTTTGGGATGTGGGAGGAAACCGGAGCACCCGAAGGAAACACATGGTCACAGGGAAAAATGTGCAAACTCCACACAAACAGCATCCGAGGTCAGAATCGAACCTGCGTCTCCAGCACTGTTAGGCAGTGGCTCTACAGGCTGCGCCACTGTGCCGCCACGTGCTCACCATGATACTTATGCGATGATCAACTCAAGCCAAGAGTCAATTCAACTCATTTCCAGAGTCAATATTCATTGCCTTTGGTTTTAGCCCATTCCCCAACTATTGTTTTTGGTTGAGACTGCTTGCAACTTTCCCATGCTATCCAGCCAACATAATTTCCTTCCATCACTAAAGAGACCTTTCCACAATATGGGCGGCACAGCGGTAGAGCAGCTGCCTTATAACGCCAGAGGCCCAGGTTGCTGTCTGTGTGGAGTTTGCATATTCTCTCTGTGACCGCATGGGTTTTCTTCCCACACTCCAAAGACGTACTTGTTTGTAGGTTAATTGGCTTCTGTAAATTGCCCCTAGGGTGTAGGATGCAAATTCGGGATAACATTTTTTTGAAGATGTAACAAGGAAAATGGACAATGGAGAGCTAGTGGATGTATTGTACCTGGAGTTTCAGAAAGCATTTGATAAGGTCCCACATAGGAGATTACTGGGCAAAATTAGGGCACATGGTATTGGAGGTAGAGTGTTGACATGGATAGAGAAGTGGTTGGCAGACAGGAAACAAACAGTAGGGATTAGCGGGTCCCTTTCAGAATGGCAGGCAGTGACTAGTGGGGTCCCACAAGGCTCGGTGCTGAGACCGCAGCTATTTACAAAATACAACAATGATTTGGATGAAGGGATTCAAAGTAACATTAGCAAATTTGCAGATGACACAAAGCTGGGTGGCAGTGTGAATTGTGAGGAGGATGCTATGAGAATGCAGGGTGACTTGGACAGGTTTGGGGAGTGGGCAGATACATGGCAGATGAAGTTTAAAGCGGATAAATGTGAGGTTATCCACTTTGGTAGCAAAAACAGGAAGACTATCTAAATGGCGTCGTTGAGAAAAGGGGAAGTACAACGGGATCTGGGGGTCCTCGTACATCAGTCTATAAAAGTAAGCATGAGGTACAGCAGGCAGTGAAGAAAGCAAATGGCACGTTGGCCTTTATAACAAGAGGAATCGAATATAAGAGCAAAGGGGTTCTTCTGCAGTTGTACAGAGCCTAAGTGAGACCACACCTGGAGTATTGTGTGCAGTTTTGGTCCCCTAATTTGAAGAAGGACATTGTTGCTATTGAGGGAGTGCAGCGTAGGTTTACAAGGTTAATTGCCGGGATGGCGGGAATGTCATATGCTGAGAGAATGGAGCAGCTGGGCTTGTACACTCTGGAGTTTAGAGGGATGAGAGAGCATCTAATTGAAACATATAAGATTGTTGAGGGCTTGGACACACTAGAGGCAGGAAACATGTTCCCGATGTTGGGGGAGTCCAGAACCAGGGGTCACAGTTTAAGAATAAGGAGTAAGCCATTTAGAATGGGGACGAGGAAACACATTTTCTCACAGAGTGGTGAGTCTGTGGAATTCTCTGCATCAGAGGGCGGATGATGCTTTCAAGAGAGAGCTCTTGAAAATAGTGGAGTCAGGGGATATCGGGAGAAAGCAGGAACGGGGTACTGATTGGGGATGATCAGCCATGATCACATTGAATGGCGGTGCTGGCTCGAAGGGCCAAATGGCCTATTCCTGCACCTATTGTCTCTTGTCATAGTGCTTGCGTACAGGTACGATTGCTGGTCAGCGCAAACTCGGTGGGCCGAAGGGCCCGTTTCCACGCTATATCTCTAAACTAAATGAAATGAAGGGTAAGTTGCTCTTTATGGTCAGTATGGATTTGGTGGGCCGAATGGCCCCTTGCCAAGCTGAGTGATGCAATCATCTCTAGACATGCTCAATACCTACCCAACACTTTGCTTGGGTTGACGTCCAGGTGGAGAATGGCAGCGGCAAAAGGAAGTGCAAAGGTCAAATAACTCTTGGAATCTTGGAAAAGAGGAAACGCTGGTAATATCAAGAAGGCTCTCATCGCCTCAACGTCAGGAGGCGAAGTCGGCAACTGGGAGAGGAGGCGATTCTCCACCGTCACAGACACCTGTAGAAGGGAAAGAAGCCCCAGAGGGATGTCAATGGGGTTGCATTGATGAAGCTCAGCTGAGGAGAACAAATCCAAACGCCACAGCAGCAGAATTAAGGGGGCATCACTTCAGACTGAGATGGGGAGATACTTCTTCACTTTGAGAGAGGCAGATCTTTGGAAGTCTCTGCCCTAGAGAGCCCGCAGGGACCCAGTTTTGAATGAACTTTGTGACTCATAGCCATAGTCAAACAGCCTAGAAACAGGTATTCAGCCTAACTTGCCCACACCAACCAACATGCCTCATTTACACCAGTTCCACCTGCCTGCATTTGGCCCATATCCCTCCATATCCTAGCCAAGTACCTGTTCAAATGTCCCTTTTGATAGTTTATTTTATTTGTGTGGCTGTATAGCAACTCAATTTCACTGCACCAATTGGTGTATGTGACAATAAATGTAATTTGAACTTGACGAACTACCTGCCATAATTAATCGTCCGGCATCTCGTTCCATTTACCTACCACACATTTTTGTAAAAAAGGTTTCTCCACAGGTTCCTCCAAAATCCCCCCCCCCCCCCCCCCCCCCCCCCCCCCCCCCCCCCATTAGACCCATGTCTTCTGCTTCTCAATCCCCAACGTGGGTAAAAGACTCAACAGATTTAATATATAAAAAAAAACTGCAGATGCTGGTAAATCAAAGGTAGACACAAAATGCTGGAGTAACTCAGCGGATGAGGCAGCATCTATGGAGAGAAGGAATTGCCGATGTTTCGGGTCTCAACCCGAAACGTCACCAATTCCTTCTCTCCATAGATGCTGCCTCACCCGCTGAGTTACTTCACCATTTTGTATCTACCAACAGATTTGATAGGAACCCGAGGGGAAATCTCTTCACTCAAAGGGTGGTGGGTATATAGATCGAGCTGCCAGAACAGGTATTTGAGACAGGTACCTGCAATAGCATTTAAAAGAAAGGGACGACTTGGGCCAAAAGGCATGTTTCTGTGCTGTATGACTATAATCCTGTCTCCACTTCTAGATATTAATACATCCCAGAGATCAGTGGGTAGAGCAGGAGAATGGTGATGTGATGGAAGAACTTGCCGCGACGATTGGCAGAGCAGAGCACCTGCTGCCTTACATCAACCGGGAACCATCTCAATCAACCCAAACATTGGGGAGAAAATTATAAATTTGTGTGGGTTTTTATTTTACACCTGATGAGCAACAGCTGATAGAGCTGATGCCCTAAAGCAGTGGTTCCCTTCCTTTTTTAGCTCATGGCCCCCTTGGGATCTTTTAATTTTTCTGTGGCCCCCCCCCCCCCCGACATTATAAGCGGAAAAAAGTACTTCAATATTATAATACCTTCCATAAAAATGTCAGTGTCTATTAATTGCACATATATTCTCATTTATTCTATCCCACAAACATCAAAAATATTTAAACTACATAGATTGAAATGTATTACAACTGAAATTTAGGAGGCAACTTGGTCACAGGGAGAATGTGCAAAGGGAGGTAGCTCTGTGGCCCCCTTCATTGAACCTGTGGCCCCCTAAATCCCAAAGTTTTTCTGTGGCCCCCTGAAATTTGCCATTGGGGGCCATATGGCCAGAGGTTAGGAATCACTGCCCTAAAGCATCAGGGACCCGGTTTGATGCCGGACTTCAAAGCTGTCTGTGTAGAGTTTGCACATTCTCCCTGTGACCATGTGGGTTTCCTCCAGGTGCTCCGGTTTCCACCCACATCCCAAAGGTGTGCAGGTTTGTAGGTTAATTGGCCCCTGTAAAATTTAAAAAAAGCCCCTAATGTAAAGGGAGTGGACGGGAAAGTGGGAAAACAGAACTAGTGTGAACGGGTGATAGATGGTCGGCATGGATTCGGTGGGCCGAAGGACCTGTTTCCCCACTGTATCTTTAAAACAAAAATCTGAACTAAAAACTAAACTAAATTTAAATAACCCTATAAATTATATCAATTTTCATTGTTCATTTTTAGTGTAAACATTTAAACAAAATAATCTTTTTTAATTATTAAAAACCATGTTAACAATTAAAAATAGAAGTTCTACCCATTTACTGCAGATCTATGATATGGGGCTATGGGCAGCACAGTGGTAGAGTTGCTGCCTCACAGCATGTAATAAGAGTATAGCAGATAGCGCTGTGGCCGGTAGCGCTATATTTAAAGCTTCGCGCACCAAATCTGCTGCCGGGAAGGCTTCAGGAAGTTGTAAAATTGTCCCTAGTGTGTAGGATTGTGTTAGTGTAGGCCGGTGCAGTTTCAGTGGGCCAAAGAGCCTGTCTCTGCTCTGTATCTCTAAAGCCTAAACACTTACCGTATTTCCCAGCAATTAAGACGCACCTGCGTCGAAGACGCACCCCCATTTAGAGTTCCTAAATGTTGAAAAAAAGCCTGTCGGAACAGGATCAAGGGTTTGGTTTAGCACCCAGGTCGGCTGCCAGGACTGGCTGTAGCACCCAGGTCAGCTCGCTTGCCCCAGGTCTGGCCTTGACACCCAGGTCGGCTGCGTGCCCCTGGACTGGCTGCAGTTCCCGGTCGTGAAAACTACCGGTAATTGAAAAAAAAAAAACGCCTGCGGGCTGGATGAGCTTGGGTTAGGGTTGCCACCTGTGTTAGGCCTCATTGTGCCCCCCCCCCCCCCCCCTTGTTATAAAAGCGATTTGGCCCAAGTCTATCTTTCTTGGCTAACAATCTAAACTTTGGCCCCCAAGACGCAGGTAAATTTTCGGGCCTTATTTTAGGGTAAAAAAATGGTGTCTTCATTGCCGGGAAATACAGTAAGTCAAGTAAGTAGGTCAGCCTAAAGTAAAGTTCATACATCAGCCCGGAGATAATCCCAAGTATAAAAGGGCGACTTGCCCACTCCCTCAACCAGAAGCAAAGCATAGCAAAGCGAGCGAGCTCCAAGCCCTGCAATATTAACAGTTTACCTGCTGGAGTAACTTGCAATATGGTGACTTCACCATGTTCTCAAAAAATAATCGGATTGCATTCAAGTCAATGCCTGGGTTCCGAGGACTGGTTTTGAAATGCTCATCATTCCTGCAGCAAAAACAAGTAGATTTTACTCATCACCGATCCATTCCGTTGCAATCGGCGCTTTACTCTCATAAAATAGATCAATATTTTGGGTTACTATCATTTATAGACATAGCAGCAAATAATTTGACAATAGTTAATATTTACATCTTAATAATAACACAGATCTAACTCCAAACTTAGTCAATGGATGATACTTACAGTAATTGTCACATGTTTCGAGGTGCAGGGAAATGCTTTGTTTTGCATACAAGCCGGTAAAATGATGTCGCAGACCTCACCTATGCTATACACAAGAGTCGCCATGTTTTGGTGCCGACAAAGTTACAACAGTTCATCGAAAATCGGTGGTAGACCTTGACTTGTAAAACCCTTTGGAACTACCAGAGGCTGTGACAGGCTCGATATGAAAGCAACCCTTTGGGGTTATGATCAGGCTGCAGCCTAATTACAAGATTGTTTTACCATTCTCAAACGGAATATCTGATAAATAGGCAGTATTGGACACTAAGCAGCTAGGGAAATCTATGGGCAACACACATTTCCCCATGTTGCAGTTGCGATTTTCCAGCAACTGGTGTCCAGCACCTCCTTTAAACCAGAAAACATTAGGAGAGCGTATTTGAAATCCTCCCTGAAGTCCCCCTGAACATATGGCGCCTCCGCCTGGTGAGGTGGCCGATCTCGACCTCATCGGGACTTCTGTAGCCAATCGGTGGGTCAAATTTGCCGCCTGTGGCCAGGGCTCTGGAACTTGGGCTCGGCCGGAAACGGCAGATCCGTTCCCATTGCCGACTTTGATGCTGACTTTGTGGGCCGGTATCTCGGCACCCCGAGGCCGTGACCTCTGTTGGTCCGGCAAAACTAATAAAATGGCAAGGTTCTGGAATCAAGGGTGCCGGAAAATCGGTGGTGGTGGATCTGCACTTGCCCTTTGGAATAACCAGAGTCTGTGACAGGCTCGATAGAAAAGCAAGCCCTATTTACTACTCACATTAAAAGTAATTGTACTTACTGATGGTTAAGAAAACTGCCATTTAAACACCCAGGTGAAGAAAAGATCACGTTCAATTCACTGCAAAATAAAAATGTGGAAAAGTGAAAAAAAAAAACAGGTAAATCAGTTGAATATCTATATTACTAAATCTCTGTTCTTGACCGCTTTTGGCTTTCTGTGCTGCGATTTCCAAGAGAACGCTGCCACCTACGGCCGTCATTTTTGGCCACCTCGCTCAGAGCCCCCCTCCGCCGCATCTGTGCTCACTATGGGATCTTTGGTGCGGAGACGGAAGCCGGTTACGGAAATGGGACCAAAAATTACCCATGAATCTGCCCATGACCGTACTATGTCTTTTTCGTCCAGTGATCTATCTTGCTTGGTATAGGATCTTTGGATGCAACAGGGTGCAAGACAATTAGTGTGCGAGGCAATTGTCAGATAAACAGCAGCTCATTCTGTTTGTGTCAGTGGGAACAAGGCCAATAATGAATAAAACATAAGATGGATGATTAAAATGACAAAGGGCAAGATTCCTCAGGGGATTGTTAGTTGCCATGTGAGATCAAAGGGAAAAAATATATATAAACGTATTATCAAAAAGAAGGTAGACACAAAATGCTGGAGTAACTCAGCGGGGTAGGCAGCATCTCTGGAGAGAAGGAATTGGTGACGTTTTGGGTCGAGACCCTTCTTCAGACCGTTGTCAGGGGAGTGGGCGGGACAGAGATAGAATGACAGAGATATTCGTACCAATTACTTTTTGTCAACAAAACATGCACAATGGTAATTGAGAGGGGATCTTATAGAAATGTATAAAATTATAAAAGGACAGGGCAAGCTAGATGCAGGAAAAATGTTCCCAATGATGGGGGAGTCCAGAACCAGGGGCCACAGTCTAAGAATAAAGGGGAAGCCATTTAAGACTGAGATGAGAAAAAATGTTTTCACTCGGAGAGTTGTGAATTTGTGGAATTTTCTGCCACAGAAGGCAGTGGAGAGCAATTCACTGGATGTTTTCAAGAGAGAGTTAGATAGAGCTCTAGAGGCTAGTGGAATCAAGGGATATGGGTCGAAGGCAGGCACGGGTTACTGATTGTAGATGATCAGCCATCACAATAGCAGTGCAGGCTCGAAGGGCCAAATGGCCTCCTCCAGCACCTATTTTCTATGTAATGTGCAGCAGTAGAATAGCTGCCTTACAGCGCCAGAGACCCGGGTTCAATCCAGACTATGGGTGCTATCTGCATGGAGTTTGCATGACTGCGTGGGTTTCCTCCAGGTGTTTTGGTTTCCTCCCACATTCCAAAGACGTACAGATTTGTAGGTTAATTGGGTTCTGTAAATTGCTTTTAGTGTGTGGGATAGAACTAGCGCACGGGCATCCGTGATCGGTGGGCCGAGGGGCCTATTTCCACGGTGCATCTCTAAACTATAAGCAATTTACTGCATCGGCAGTAGTCTGTAAAAGTCCTGCACAAATTCCTCAAGTTGGATAAACTGAAAATTGAAAGAAGCAAAAAAAACAATTGGCGAGGACACGCGTGTAATACTGGCCTTCATCTCCTGTGAGGGTCCCAAGTCTCCACTGCAACAGAAGTATAGCCCTGGCAGGGCCTGGGTCAAAGGGGATCTTAGTCAGGGGAGTAATATAGAAAATAGGGCAGGCCAATAGGTACGACTTGGAAGTGGTTCACTGTGGGAAACATGCTGTCCTCTTGGGCATTTGAGATCAATGAGTGAAAAACAAAGTCTGGGACGGCACGGTGGCGCAGCTGCCTTAGTGCACCAGAGTCACAGGTTTGATCCTGACTACGGGTGCTGCCTGTACAGAGTTTGCACGTTTTCCCCTGACCACGTGGGTTTTCTCCCTTTTCCTCCCACATTCCAAAGACATGCAGGTTTGCAGGTTAATTTGTTTCAGTAAACTGTCCCTAATATGTACGATTGTGCTACTGTGCGGGGTGATCGCTGGTCGGCACGGACTCGGTGGGTCGAACAGCCTGCTTCTGTGATGTATCTCCAAAGTCTGAAGTAAAGTCTAAAGGCTACTTGTCAATCGTAATCGAAGCTGGATCCATAACTTACTTCAGCACATCCTTCCCTGAAAGGCTGAGCAGCCACTTGTTATTGCTGTTGTTAATGATCCTGACCCGCCTGACAGGATCCATGCAGCGGAAGTCATCAGGGACTTGCGAGTTCTGTGAACGAGACATACAGCACGTTAAGCAGAGGTTTGGGGTGAAGTGCAAGATGGCTGGAATGACTGGCACTTTGAATGGGGCAGAAACCCCCTGCTGCTTCATTGTGAATGTACTTGTTGTCGAACAGAGGACAATAAGGCAAAATAAAGAGTTTAAAAAAAACTCAAATCATTCACAAGGAGGGGGACTGACTCCCCTCCCCTCCCCCCCCCCCCCCAATCTTTGCACGTCCCCCAAGCCTTTCCACTCGTCACTTTAATTCCATGTTTCATGTATTTGGTGTGGGTTTTTTTATGACAGTTGGCAGATCCATTTCCCTCCTGGGATAAATAAAGTTCCATCGTATCGTTGACAGTACGTGAGGGTGTTGGCAAAAGGGAGAGGTTGGGCAGCCTTGGAATTTTTCCTTGAAGCGCAGAAGGATGAGGGATGATCTTATAGACGTCTATAAAATCATGAGGGGAATAGATTGTCTAAATGCACAGAATTCTTTCCCCGCATAGGGGAATCTAGAAGCAAAGAACATGGGTTTATTGTGCCTATTCATCACAAGGTCCAGCATTCATTTTGCAAGTTAAATATGAGGGTTATTGAGATTTGCAGCTTTTGGAGATTCATGTGCTTAAGGGCCTGTCCCACTTGGGTGTAAAGTGCACATCATTTACGCGACATGATTTACGCGTCATGACGCGACATCGTTTACGCATCACACGCATGCCGTGACGCGCATGTGACGCACGCATGGCGTGCATTACACGCGCATGGCACGTGGTGAGATGTGGTGACGTAGGCCGTGACGCGTGGCGCCCAGGATTTTGGGATACGCGAAATCTTTGCGCGCCACCTGCACAACGCGTAAATGACGCCCAAGTGGGACAGTCCCTTTACTATTATGTTGCTAAATATTCCCCATGTCCATGGTCCCATCTTAACTACTGGGCAGGGTGAGGGGTGGAGTGGGTCGTGTCACACTAACTCCCCATCACTCAGCACACTACCCCAAATAACTCCCTATGCGGCACAGCTTGGTAAATAGACAAATAGGATATCTTGCTCCTTTCATTCATAAAGATAGCCTAAAACATCTTGCATCTAACACAATGCTTTCTAGAAAATAAATGTGGTCACTGTTATTATCTGAATGAGAACTGGATATTAAACTCCTCTGCCTGCATGTGATCCACATCTTTCCATTCCCTGCATATCCATGTGCCTTTCTAAAAGCCTCAAACGCTACTAATGAACCCGTCTCCACTACCACCCCTGGTAGCGTGTCCCAAATACCCACGTGTCGCACAGATCTCCTTCAAACATCATCTCTCTCACCTTAAAACTATGCCCTCAAGTCTGACATTTCCACCCTGGGGAAAAGGTTTTGACTATCTATAATAATCTCATAATTTTCAATACTTTTATCAGGTCTACCCTCAATCTCCAGCGTTCCAGATAAAACAATCCACGTTTGTCCAACCTCGCCTTGTTGCTAACACCCTTTAATCCAGGGAACATTCTGCTAATCCTCTGTTGCACTCCCACGAAAGCCTCCACATGCTTGCTGGAATGGGGCACCCAGCACTGCATACAATACTCCAAATGCAAGTCTTATAGAGGTGCATCATGACTTCCTGATTCTTATACTCAATGCTCCAATCAATGAAGGCGCGCAATCTGTGCACAGCGAGATCCCAGGAACAAATCAGGGAAATTAAAACCTGTTGGTGTTTCACTATTCGATGAAGTTTCAATGAAGCCCCCCCCCTCATCCTACTAAATAAACTCCAGTGGCCCAGTGCCATTTAACGCTCTGGTCCAGGGGACTTTGATGTGAATCACTGACTGTGACTTTTATTCATCGTGCTCCCACGTTCCCTGGCAGCACCCCGGACTTTACGTCACGGAGCAGCAACACGGTTGTTGCGTTGCCAGAGGATGCCTTCCCCGGGTCCGGCCTCACCTCTTGATGGAAGAAGAGGGCAAAGCTCTGATCGCCTCCGCAAGAGACCTGTTTCAGCACGCGGTAACTCGACTGGTCTGCCGGAAGAACAAAGCAAGTCTCAGTGGACAATAGTGGCGGTGGTCTACTCACACTCACTCACACTCACACACACACACACACACACACACTTCTCCGCTTATGGCGCCAACAGTCTGCTGACTTTGTGTAGGAAGGATGCTCGTGCAGATGCTGGTTTACATCGAAGATCGACACAAAGTGCTGGAGTAACTCAGCAAGTCAGGCAGCATCTCTGCAGAAAAAGGATGATGGGGTGATGTTTTGGGTCGGGACTCTTCTTCGGGGTCCTGACCCGCTGAGTTTCTCCAGCACTCTGTGTCTAGTTCGCCGACTTTAATCCTCTCACTCACAAATGCCACCCACCAACAGGGCACTTCAATAGCTACAAAAGATCCACTTGCCATAGTTATGTGACATTGTGAAAGCCAAGAGTACATCAGAAGGAGCAATAAAATGGAGACACAGGGAACTGTAGATGCTGGTTTACAAAATAAGACACAAAGCTCTGGAGCAACTCAATGGGTCAGTTAGCAATTCCAGAGAACATTGAGCGGTGATGTTTCGGGTCGGGACCCATCATCAGACTGCACACCAGAGCTAAAATTATTCTAATGTTGGGTTTGTTTCTACCCTGTACTGAATGGAGGAGATTAATCTTGGCAAAAGACTAGGTCCTTTCTTAGAAACAGAATCAGGCATCATTTGCCAGTTGAAGAGCCAGTAGTTCTAATTACTTATTGCACACATATTAAAATTCACACGGGATTGCATCTTGGACAATACACGGCATAGTGGTGCAACGGTAGAGTTGCTGCTTTACAGCCCCAGGGACCCGGGTTCGATCCTGACTCCAGGTGCTGCCTGTACGGAGATTACACGTTTTCCCAGGGTCTGCGTGGGTTTTCTCCGGGTACTCTGGTTTCTTCCCATATTCCAAAGACGTTCAGGTTTGTAGATTAATTCGCTTCTGTAAATTGTCCCTAGTGTTTAGGACGTGTTGGTCAACGTGGACTCAGTGGGCCAGAGGGCTTGTTTCCACGCTGTATCACTTAACTAAACTACCCAAACGGAATATTGCAACTTTCCACATTAAGTCAAAGGCCTGAACTATAGGGAGAGGTTGGGCAAGCTCGGACTTTACTTCTTGGAGTGCAGAAGACGAAAGGGTGATCTGCGGTTCCCGGAGGTTTTTGTCAGTCTCCCTAACTGCTTCCACTACCTGCAACCTCTGGCAACCACCTGCAACCTCCGGGAACCACACAGAAACCTTGGGTGGAGCGCAAAGTCTCCAGAGGTTTCCGTTCAGGTTTCCTAAGTGGGACAGGGGCATTAGGGTGTATAAAATAATGAGGGGACTAAATATGGTGAATGCACAGAGCCTTTAACCAGGGTAGGGAAATCAAGGACCAGAGGATATAGGTTTAAGGTGAGGAGAAAGAATTAACAGGAACCCGAGGGGTAATTTGTTCACTCAGAGTGTCGTGGATGAGACAAGGTGCCAGATGCAGGTGCTACAACAGGCGTTTAAAGCTTGCACAAGTACATGGATAGGAAAGGTTTAGATGAATATTGGGCAAATGAGACTAGCTGAAATGGCTAATTGATCAGCCTGGGCACATTAGACCGAGGGACCCGTTTCCATGCTTTATGACTGCGACTCAGTGATTCAGTCAACCCAACACACTGCACAGCTAAATGGGGACATTTTTAAGAAACGTCTGAAGAAGAGCCACCGCCCAAAACGTCATCTACCCTTCATCTCTGGAGATAGTGCCTGACCCGCCGAGTTAGTCCAGCACTTTGTGTCCACATTTTAAAGCATTGTCACTGCTCTTAAATGAGCTGTGAACTAATCCTTTCTTCATTTGCTGAGGAATTGCCATTTCCAACAATCCCAACGCCCCCCCCCCCCCCTCCCCCCACCACTTGAACATCTCCCATCTCCAAAAGTCTTCTCACTTAAAAAGACACCCTTAACACCTCCAGTCATCTCTTCACAGAGGCAAAGGTGGCGAGAGACCCCGACTCCAACGCTCACGTTCCCACGGCAAGCGAGTCCCATGTCCAACATACGCATGCCTTCCCCATGACCATGCCTCCTTAGGCTGAAACCTCACAGCAATGTCAACAGAGGGAGCTGTACTGGAAGGTGCCTATGACACCATGATTTAGTGACTTAAACCAAACACTTGAGTAGCTAAACACTTAAACCAAAAAGTCAAGTTTTGGGACGGCACAGTGGCACGTCGGGAGACTTGCTGCCTTGCAGCACCGTAGATCCAAGATCGATCCTAACCACGGGCGCTGACTGTATGGAATTTGTAAGTTCTCTGTGTGGCCCGCAATGGCCGCCTCGCCAATAGTCTGTCTCATCCCTTCCTTCTTTGTTGTTTTTTAGTATGTGTTAAATGTATGTTTTAGTGTTCTTTAGCTTGTTTTATGTGGGGCGTGGGTTTGGTGGGGTGAAACTTTGTTTAATCTCCTACCTCGACAGAGATGCGATTTTTTTTCCCGTATCGTATCTCCGTCCGCACTGCAGACTAACATCATGGAGTTGGCGGCCTCTGCTGGAGACCGACTTTGGGAGCTCCTACTGCAGGAGCCTGCAAGACTTATCACAGCGGAGCTGGCGTTCCCTGTCGGGGATCGACCTTGGAGCTCCAACTGCCAGAGTCTGCGGACTTAACATCGCGGAGCTCACGATCCCTGGTTAGAGACAGACTTTGGGAGCTCCAAGTCCCAGGAGCTTCCACCATCCCGATCGCGGGAGCTTCGATCGCCCCAACGCAGGAGCTTTGATCGTGGGAGAACAAAGAGGAAGAAGAGAAGACTAAATTGCCTTCCATCACAGCGAAGAATGTAGGGAATCCGCTGTGGTGGATGTTTATGTTAACTTTTGTGTAGTTGTGTGTCTTGTTGCTTCTTTTTTTTTAGTGTGATTGTATGTTAATCCAAGTTTCACTGTACCTCAATTGGGACAGGTGACAATAAACAAACCTTTGACCATGTGGATTTTCTCAGGGTGCTTCAGTTTCCTTCCACACTCCAGGTTTGTAGGTTTAATTGGCTTCCGCAAACTGTAAATTGTCCCCAATATGTGGGATAGTGTCAGTGTACGGGGATCGCTGCTCGGTGACTCGTGTACTCGGTGGGCCCGTTTACGCACTGTATCCGCAAACTAAAATTGAAGTGATGACTGAAAGGAGAAATGGCTCTTACTAAAATTAGGCCAAAAATGAATCAGACTCACTGTTTGGCCACAGACTGCACTCAAACATAAAACAATCTTAGAGAGGCAGGCTTGTTGGTTTATACTTACCAGTGGGGTGTGCCTTGTGCTTGTGAGTTACCCAGTTTCCAGCCACTCTGTATGGGACCTGAGCGTTAACCATGTGTCCAGACCCCAGCTGACCTCTGTTGCCACGTCCAAAAGCATAGACCAGTCCAGAGGAAGGAACAAAAGCAACTGTGTGCTGCCTGGAAGCAAAAGCAAGTCAAATATTTATCGTTGAGTTTCATGCAACCTGTAATATAACAGAATTTCAATCTATAACTTCTGCAACTTGTTCTAAACAACTGCCTCCATCTTGGTAGATTCTTGGTTGAGCTATCCATGTTCTCCAGAGATATCCCTTGGCTCGCTGAGTTACTCCAGCACTTTGTGTCCTCTTGTTTAAACCAGCATCTGCAGTTCCTTGCTTCTACATATAACTAAAGCCTTCCCACTTCTTTGAAGTCCAGGAGGCTGAGGGGTGTTCTGATAGAGGTCTATCGTCTATCCAGACAAAATATTGCACCTCTGAACATGACGTTGAAGGCCTGAACTATAGGGATGGTGAAAATGTGACAAGAATGGGGGTTGGGGTCAAATGGGTGGTGAAGGAAGGAGTTTTAGGCGAGGCATTGGTTGAAGTCTGAAAAGGGGTTCCGACCTGAAACGTCATCTATTCCTTTTCTCCAGAGATGCTGCCTGAACCACTGAGCATTTTGTGTCCGTCTAAGCTAGGAATGACTCTGTCGCTCTTCGAGATTGTTTTGGAAAGTAACTAGGGACAGGAGACATCCACTCAGCCCTCCTGGTCTAATCTATACTTGACTGCGTCTCTCAAACTTCACTCTCACTCCTTTGAATCCATAATTAAAGAATATTAGGAATTTCAGCTCCGTTTACAATAACAGTCATTTTGGGAAGGGATTTCAAGTTAAACTTGTGAATGGAAGGGTGGCGCAGTGGTAGAGTTGCTGCCTCACAGCCAGAGACCCAGGTTCCATCCCGACTACAGGCACTTTCACATTCTCCCTGTAACCATGTAGGTTTTCTCCGGGTGCTCCGGTTTCCTCCGACATCCCAAAAAGTAGCGCAGTATAACAGCATCATTGGTGTCTGTAAATAGCCCCTAGTGTGTAGGATAGTACTAGTGTATGGGGATTTGGTAGTCGGCATGTACTCAGTGTATCTATAAAGTTTAAAGAAAAGATGGTTGCTGGGATCCTTCATCAATTTTGTGATGATGTTCTCTTGTTTGGCATTCACTTGCGAGATCTTTTCCTTGCCCCATCTCCCAAATCCCTTCGACACACTGAACATTCATTAACGTTCTAAATCCAAGGCTGTACAAGCCAGATCGAGCAACCTCATGATTTCCAAGAACAAATTTCACTCTCTCTCTCAGGAGAGCTTTAGACTTGCAATGACAATATTTTTTCCTCAGGATTTTCAAATGCATAATGTCACATTGTTTATTAGAGCATCAATGCACACGAGTCATGGAAGCAACTGCTTGTCAATTTCAATGAATGTCCACAGGGTGGCATATGATTACTGCAGGGAAGTTGCGTGGAAACTGGGTTCCCCCTCCCCCCCCCAGATTTCCCCTGCTTATTAATTAGCAAAACATTTATTGTGGTTCTCTCCCTATCGAAATAGTATTATGACCAATTCAACCTGCATAACACAGATTGTGTTCCTCTAATCCATCAGTCACGTTACATTCAATTAGTGTTATGGAAACACATTACATCCGTATCCACCTGTATCAGATATCTCGCACAGCAAGAGGCATTTAACCAAGATGTGAGGCATCAGGCGTAAAATCTTCCAGCTCCTTAGATAGACTGAGTGGAAGGATGAGGAGGGACCTCATTGAAACTTAACAAATAGCAAAAGGCCTAGATAGAGTGGATGTGGAGAGGATGTTTCCACTTTAGTTTTGAGATACAGAGCAGAAACAGGCCCTTCGCCACACAGAGTCCGCGCCGACCAGCGATCCTGGCACATTTACACTATCCTACACACACTAGGGACAATTTTACAATTATAGCAAGTCAATTAACCTACAAACCTGTATGTCTTTGGAGCATGGGAGGAAACCGGAGATCCCGGAGAATACCCTCGCAGGTCACGGAGAGAACGTATAAACTCCATACAGACAGCACCCATAGTCAGGATCAAACCCGGGTCTCAGGCGCTGTAAGGCAGCAACTCTACCACTGACGCCACCTTGTGGGAGAGTCTAAGACCAGAGGGCACAGCCTTAGATTAAAAGTATATACCTTTAGAATGTACCTTTAAGAATAAGGGATAAGCCATTTAGAACAGAGACGAGGAAACACTTTTTCTCACAGAGAGTTGTGAGTGTGTGGAATTCTCTGCCTCAGAGGGCGGTGGTGGCAGGTTCTCTGGATGCTTTCAAGAGAGAGCTGGATAGGGCTCTTAAAGATAGCGGAGTCACGGGATATGGGGAGAAGGAACGAGGTACTGATTGGGGATGATCAGCCATGATCACATTGAATGGCGGTGCTGGCTCGAAGGGCCGAATGGCCAACTCCTGCACTTATTGTCTATTGTGATGAGGAGGAATTTCTTTAGCAGGAGGATGGTGAATCTGTGGAATTCATTGGTACCGATGACTGTGGAAGCCAAGTCATTGGGTATTATAAGTTGCAAATTGACAGATTCGTGATATGTGTCAGGGGTTATGAGGAGAAGGCAGGAGATTAGGGTTGAGAGGGAAAGATAGATCAGCCATGAATGAATGAGTGTAGACTTGATGGGCCGAATGGCCTAATTCTGCTCCCACGACCTATAAACCTGTGACTGATTAGAGCTCCATTCATATTTGCAATATCAGCTCAGGTTTGTCCACACCAACACATTGTGAACCTGTTGGCACCAGATACAGGGTCGTGCAGATCCTATCAGCGTGTCTCCAACAGCAGCTCACTCACCTGCCGCAGCTTATTTGGGAGACTTCGCTTCCCATCAGCTCCTGGACCCTGCGGGGGTTGACCTCATTGTTTCTGAAGTTGTGGCCCAGTTGTCCGCACAGTCCAGCCCCGAACGTAAACACGCCTCCGCTCTGGGGAAAGGATGCACACCGCACAGTATGAGATGTCCACATAGGGCAAGACAAGACCCTCACCCCCTCCGCAATCCACGGCAACCCGGGAACTGCAACTCCAGCTGATGTGGAGAAAGGAACTGCAGATGCTGGTTTACACCAAAGGCAGACACAAAATGCTGGAGTAACTTGGCGGGCCATGCAGCATCTCTGGACAGAAGGAATAGGCGATGTTTTGGGTTGAAACTCTTCTTCAGACGGAGTCAGGGCAACGGGAAACTAGGGATATGAAAAGGTTCTGAACAAATCGGAGCAAACACCGATGACCAAGGAAAAGGGGAGGCCACAATGGTCCATTGTTGGCTGTGGAAGAGGCAGTAACGAAGGGATGCGAACAGTGGAACTGGCAGGATAACTAGGGTGAGGGAGGGGCAAAGAGAGAGGGAATGCAAGGGTTACAAGAAATTAGAGAAATCAAAAGTCAGACTGCTGGGTTGAAAGCTGCCGAAGCAAAATCCCACCTCCCGGCTATGATACCACAGTTCTGCATGTTTTAGAGAACGTCGAAATGTACAGGCCAGGAACAGGCCCTTCACCCCACCCAGTCTGTGCCACCATGATAAACTAATCTCCTCTGCCAAACATGGTCTATGTCCCTCCAAACCCTGCATTTCCATGTGCTTATCTTCAAGCCTCTTGTACACGACTGTCGTATCTGTGTCCCCAACCACACCTGCCAGCACGTTCCAGGCACTCGCCACCAAAAATATTAACTGCAGCTTATTTCCTTTGAACTTCGCCCTCTCAACTTAAAGCCATGCCCTCTAGTCTTTGACATTTCCATGCTGGGGAAAAAGGTTCTGACTGTCCATTCTAACTATGCCTCATATTTTTCCATATGCTTCTATCAGGTCTCCCCTCTACTTCCCACAATCCAAGTCAGTCCAACTTCTCATTGCGAATACCCCGTAATCTACACAGCAATCTAGAGAACCTCTTCCACACCCTCTCCAAACCACCACAGGGCACATTCCTGATTGCAGAGGTCTCCGTCTAAGACATAGAAAAAACATAGGAAAATAGGTGCAGGAGTAGGCCAATCGGCCCTCCGTGCCAGCACCGCCATTCAATGACTGATCATCTAAAATCCATACTTGCTTTTTCACCATATCCCATGATTCCTTTAGCCCTAAGAACTAAATCCAACTCATATTAGTCAGGTAAACATCATATTATATGGTAAATGTCATACATCCCTTTACCTCCAATTAGGGCGATTCGGTGGTGCAGCGATAGAGTTGCTGCCTCACAGCACCGCAGACCCGGGCTGTGAGGCAATGTAAAAAGCAGAGATAACTTGACTCTTGAGAAGCAAGGGGTGAAAGATTAACGAGCGTGGGCATAAATGCAGAGGCGAGCTTACAATCACATCAGTCATCATCTCATGAAAAGGAGGAACAGACACAACAGACCACATTTGTGTGTTGACAGGAATACCTTTTCCAATAAGTCCACCTCAGGCAACTTATGTTTGATGGAGCTTAAATTCTGATCATTTAATGACCTGGATGCAAAATACCTTCAATTATTTCCTCAAGCCAAATAGCAGAATGTGCAAGCTACTGGCAAGGATCCCAACATCAAAGTGATCTATAGGAGGTATTGCCTGAAAAACGAAGCTAGTATCATCAAAGAACCACACCACCCTCGCCACACTTACATTTCTTTAAACTTTAGTGGTACATTACAGAATAGCCCCTTTGGACACTGAGCCCAAGCCGACCGGCAATCAGTTCACCCCGTGCATTAACCCTATCCTACACACTAGGGACAATTTATAGAAGCCAATTAACCTACAAACATGCACGTCTTTGAAGTGTGGGAGGAAACCAGAGCACCCGGAGCATGTACAAACTCCATACAGACAGCACCCATAGTCAGGATGGAACCCAGGTCTCTGGTGCTGTAAGGCAGCAACTCTACCGCTGCATCACCGTGCTGCCCCACTCCTGCATTCATGAAGAATGTACAGGAGTCTGAAAACATTAAGTCCAGGTTCGAGAATAGCTTCTTCCCAATTGTGAGGCTCTTGAACACTGCACAACAATAACCTCAACTATGGTCAGTCTTGGGTGGACTAATATTACAGTTATTAATTTCATTGTATTTTTGTTCATCACAAATTATCTATGTCTATTGTGTTTACAAACAATTTACATTCATATATTATCTATGTCTGTTATGTTTACAGACCTGTTATGCTGCTGCAAGAATGTCATTGTTCTGTGATCGGAAATGCCAATTAAACACTCTTGATTTTTGAAATGTTATTACCTTGGTTAGTGCAGCAGTGTGCTCTTCGCCACAACTAATGTACACTATTTTCTGGCTCCTCAGGAACTTCACGTGATTGGGGACATCTCGATCTAAAAAAAACAAAAGGGGACCATCAGCAGCAGCTCCCAATATTGTGCACAACCCCTCACTGATAGTTTAGTTTAAAGATACGGCATCGAAACAGGCCCTTCGGCCCACCGGATCCGCGCCGACCAGCGATCCCCGCACATTAACACTATCCTACGCCCACTAGGGACAATTTTTACATTTACCAAGCCAATTAACCGACAAACCTGTACGTCTTTGAGTGTTTGAGGAAACCGAAGATCTCGGAGCAAAAACACGCAGGTCACGGAGAAAACACGGAAACTCCGTACAGACAGCACCCGTATTCAAAATCGAGCTTGGGTCTCTGGCGCTGCATTCGCTGTAAGGCAGCAACTCTACCGCTGCGCCACCGTGACCAGTCAAATACAAAAGGCTTTAGACTTTAGAGATACAGCGTGGACACAGGCCCTTTGGCCCACCCAATCAGCACCGACCAGTAATCACTCCGTACACTAGCACTATCCTACACACTAGGGACAATTTACAATTTTACCAAAGTCAATTAATATGCAAACCTGTACGTCTTTGGAGTGCGAGAGGAAACCGGAGCACCCGGAGAAAACCCACGCAGACACAGGGTGAACGTGCAAACTCCATAGTCAGGTCAGGATCTAATAAGGGTCTCTGGCACTGTGAGGCAGCAAGTATACTATGTCATCCTTTTGATTGTCTGAGAAGTATGGAGAGGAATTTTCCAGTGGTTTTTACTCCCCTTTTAATCTGCTTTTTTTTTTTTTACCCAGTTTGAAAGTGGAGAGGTTGGGAGTGTCTGATGTTATATTCCAGACATCAGGAGTGAGGGGGGGGGGTTCGGGAAGGGCGAAGGAGCAGTCAGGTTTGGTGGGCTGGAGAGGCTCTTCCCAAGTCGGTTGTCATGTAGACACGGGCCAAGCTGCTTTGAATCAACTGCCTCATCAAAGTCTGGTCCCCAACCTCCTCTGCACACAAGGTAGACACAAAATGGCAGAGTAACTCAGCGGGTCAGGCAGCATCTCTGGAGAGAAGGAATGGCTGACGTTTCGGGTCGAGACCCTGCTTCAGACTGACCCTAACACTTTGCACACACCTTCACGAGCGAGCGCGCGCCCTTGTTCATTGTCTACCTTTGTCGTCGCTGAGTCCAAGCTGACCACAGTTGTTCCTGCCCCAGGCAAACACAGCGCCCGAGAGCGACAGAGTGAAGCTGTGCGTTCCACCCGTGGTGATCTGAGCCAGAGGAATTCCGGAGAGAGAGTTCACACACTGGGGGCTGGACTGGGAGAGAACACCCTTCCCCAGACCCAGCTGTCCATGGGAGTTCTGGCCCCAGGAAAACAGGCGACTGTCTGGAAAAGAAAAGGAAAACAAATTCAGCAACTCCATGGAGCTTCTTAGTTGTTTAACCAGAGGCTATGAAGCAACATAAGCGACAAGAGAGGGGGGAGATAATTAAATTGCTTCTGTCATAAGGTCATGTCATAACTTCATAAGGTCATTGGTGATAGGAACAGAATTAGGCCATTCGCCCCATCAAGTCTACTCCACCATTCAATCGTGGCTGATCTATCTCTACCTTCCGACCCCATTCTGCTGCCCTCTTCCCATAATCCCTGACACCTGTACTAATCAAGATAAAGAAAGTACTAACCCGTACTTTCCTTATATCGACTGTCAAAGTTAAGCCATATAATGCAATTCCAATCAAACCACGTCAACCAAATTGGAGGTACTCGATCTCCGTGAACTGTTACTTTTAGGAGATGTGCAAATGGTGAATTATTTTTCCTTTAGTAAATGGGAGAGATTGTCTTAAGTCATCTTCCATTAACTTCAACAGAAACAAGAAGGTGTTCATCAAACGGCAGAGCTGACACCAAATACACTGAGCACACCAAGATGGTGGCAGAATGGTGCAATATAGAGTTTACGAAAAGGTTCTGTGAAGAACCGCTGGCCACACTTTCCACCGGAACCACTTACGCATCAGAATGAGGATTGTACCCTTATTACAAGTCTATCTAATCATGCATAAATAAAACTCTAACACAGCTGGTGGTGTTAAATGTACAAGTCCCATCACTTCATGCCCATCCATCTGCATCTTTCAAACTTGGTGATGAGTGGGTTAGGGGGAAGGACAGAGACTGTAGCAGTTCAGTGTTAAGGCAGGGGCAGCATGTTGGGGTGGCATGGTGGCACAGCAGTAGAGTTGCTGCCTAATGCCCCTGTCCCACTTAGGAAACCTGAACGGAAACCTTTGTTTCCGTGCGCTTCCCGGAGGTTTTTGTCAGTCTCCCTACCTGCTTCCACTACCTGCAACCTCCGGAAACCACCTGCCACCTCCGGGAACCGCACGGATCCTTGGGTGGGGCGCAAAGTCTCCAGAGGTTTCCGTTCAGGTTTCCTAAGTGGGACAGGGGCATTACAACGCCAGAGAGCCGGGTTCGAGCCTCACTACAGGTACTGTCTTTACAGACTCTCCGTGACCCTGTGGGTTTTCTCCGGGTGCTCCAGTTTCCTCCCACGCTCCAGAGACATTCAGGTTTGTAGGTTAATTAGCTTTGGTAGAAATTGTAAATTGTCTCTAAGGTGTGTGCGCAGATTAGTGTTAGTGAATGGGAATCGCTGGTCGGCGTGGACTCGGTGGGCCGAAGGACCTATTTTTACAATGTATTTATAAACATGTTCAGGTTATGAATTAGTAATACCTTTGGTAAGAGCCAGACAGTGCCAGCTTCCACAGGTGACCTGTACGACAATGTCTCCACTCAGTGTCCGGACCAACCTGCAAGACCAAAACTAAGGTCAGAAAGGGAAAGAGGGAGTGAACAAAATATCAAAAATTTGCCCACATACTCAAACAAAAATTGGAGCGAAACGAACAGAACATATTGCAGTCATGGAGTACATCAGGTCCCCCCAGGGCCCAACGGGTCTCCCGGTTGTCAACAATTTTATGCCCCTTCCCTTTCCCACGGTGACGTTTTTGTCCTGGGCCTCCTCCATTGCCAGTGAAGCCACATACAAACTGGAGGAGCAGCACTTCACATTTACTTTCAGTAGCTTACAACCCAACAACATGAAATACTGAATTCTCCAATTTTAGGCAAGCTCCACCCCCCCCCCCCCCCCCCCCCCCCCTATCCTTCCCCTTTTTCACCACCCACCCATTCCCTCTCCGTGCCCCACCTGGACTCCCAGCTATTTTCCCCTTCCTCCTTTATTCCTTCCTCTGGCTTCACAATTTGCAAATCTTCCATCCTGTCTCCCACCCTCTATTTTCTTCTCTAGCCTTGGTTCTAGCCCTCCCCCTCCCTCACATATTACCTTTCTGTCTTCCTATTACCGTTGTCCTGGCCCTGCATTCTTCCAGCTTTCTCCCCCCACAATCAGTCTGAAGAAAGATCCCAACCCAAAAGTCACCTATCCCCAACCCAAAAGTCACCTATCCATGTTTTCCAGAGACCTGACCCACTGAGTTACTCCAAAACTTTGTGTCCGTTTGTATAAACTTGTATCTGCATTTCCTTGTTTTTTTTCCAAAACGCATCCAGTTAAACACGGAATTCCACTATCTCCTGTCCACTCTGTATCTGCTCTTCCAACGCTGTGATACGCCTGCAGCCCTCAAGAATAATGTTAATAAATTAAGTAAGTGAACTTGTGTTACTTGCTCACTCAAGAGGCAGAAAATGTAACAAGTAGAATGGATAAAGGATGTGGTGCATCTGCTTTCAAAAAGCTTTTGGCAAGGTCCCACAAAATAGATTAGTGTGCAAAATTAGAGCACATGGTATTGGGGGTAGGGTATTGACATGGATAGAAAACTGGTTGGCAGACAGGAAGCAAAGAGTAAGAATTAACGAGTCTTTTTCAGAATGGCAGGCAGTAACTAGTGGGGTGCTGCAAGGCTCAGTGCTGGGACCCCAGTTATTTACAATATACACTAACGATTTAGACGATGGAATTAAATGTACTATTTCTAAGTCTGCGGATGACACAATGCTGGGTGGCAGCATGAGCTGCGAGGAGGATGCTATGAGGCTACAGGGTGACTTGGATAGATTGGGTGAATGGGCAGAAGCATGGCAGATGCAGTATAATGTGGATAAATGTGAGGTTATCCACTTTGGTGGTAAGAACAGTAAGATTATCTGAATGGTGTAGCAAAGAAATGCAGATGCTGGTTTAAATCGAAGGTAGATACAAAATGCTGGAGTAACTCAGCGGGACAGGCAGCATCTCTGGAGGGAAGGAATGGGAGATGTTTCGGATCGAGACCCTTCTTCAGATTATTATCTGAATGGTGTCAGATTAGGAGAAGGGGAGGTGCAACAAGATCTGGGTGTGCTTGTACATCAGTCACTGAAAGTAAGCATGCAGGTACAGCAGGAAGTGGTCAATGCCATGTTGGCCTTCATTGCGAGAGGATTTAAGTTCAGGAGGTCCTTCTGAAGTTGTACAGGGCCCCGGTGAGACTCGTGCACATATTTTCTATGTTTCTAAAACATACAGCCTTGTCTTGTCTTAAAAGTTTAATTGTCAAGCTGGAAAAGGTGCATCAAAGATTTACGAGGATGTTGCCAGGACCTGGACTATACGGAGAGGTTGAGCAGGCTAGGAATCCATTCCTTGTAGCACAACTGGCTGTGTGGTGATCTTATAAAGGTGTACAAAACCATGAGAGGAATAGATCGGCTAGATGCACAGACTCTTGCCCAGTGTAGGGGAAATCGATGACCAGAGGACATATCTATAAAGGGGAGAAAGATTTAATTACAACCCAAGGGTAACTTTTTCACACAAAGGGTGGTGGGTGTATGGAACGGGCTTCCAGAGGAGGTAGTTGAGGCAGGTACTATCACAACATTTAAGAAACATTTAGACAGGTTCATGGAGCGAGGGATAGTTTAGAGGGATATACGACAAACACAGGCTGGTGTAACTAGTGTATTTGTGGCATGTTGGTCGGTGTGGGCAAGTTGGCCAAAGGGCCTATTTCCATACTGTATTACTCTATGAAACCTCACAGTTCATATATTTCCATTTCTTTGGATTTTAATTATTCATAGATCTTAGTTTAGTTCAGAGATACAGCATGGAAACAATGCCCTTCACCCCTAGTTTTATGTAATCCCACTTTCTCTACATATTCGGAGTAAATTTAAAGAGCCCAATTAATCTACAAACCTGCGCACCTTTTTTGGGATGTAGGAGAAAGCCTAAAAACCTGGAGGTCACCCACGAGGGAGAACGTGCAAACTCCACACAAACAGCACCTGAAGGCAGGACCAAACCGAGGTCACCAGCAGCCTGTTCATAAGTTGTAGGAGCAGAATTCGGCCATTCGGCCCATCAAGTCTACTCCGCCATTCAATCATGGCTGATCTATCTTTCCCTCTCAAACCCATTCTCATGCCTTCTCCCCATAACACCCGACATCCGTACTAATCAAGAGTTGAGTTTATCGACATGTGTTACAGAGTTTCAGCGAAAAGCTTTTGTTGCGTGCTAACCAGTTAGCGGAAGGACAACACGTGGTTACAATTAAGCCATGCATGGTGTACAGATACATAATAATGGGAATAATAGCATCTCCAATAGCATCTCCCCGAACCAGAATGAAGAGGCAACAGGCATGGGACCTCTAGGATTCCTTACAGGTCACTCTGCCTGGAAAATATCTCACTGCCCTTTCACTTTCCGTGGTTCTAGACCCTGGAACTCTCCTGTAAACCATGCAGTGGGAGACCCACTCTGGGGACAGTTATTGATGGGTAAAATAAAAAAAAAACGACCTGATTAGTAACACTGACATTCCCATTCATTCCCATTTAATGCAGCATTAAACACGCCACAGGTCAAAGGCAGCAGAGTGGCACAGGTGGTAGAGATGCTGCCTCACAACGCCAGAGAGCCGGGTTCGATCCTGACCTCGGGTGCTCTCTGTGCGGAGTTTGCAAGTTCACTCTGTGCGCGTGTGGGTTTCCTCTGGGTGCTCTGGTTTCCTCCCACATCCCAAAGACGTGGGGGTTTGTAGCTTAATTGACCTCTATAAATTGCCACTAATGTGTAGGGAGTGGATGAGAAAGCGGGATAACTGGAACCAGTGCGCACATGCGATCGACGCTCGGCGTGGACTCGATGGGCAGAAGGGCCCACTTCCATGCTGCTTCTCTCTAGCTACAGGAAGGTTCCAAAGTCTGTAAAATTCCTGTTTACCTCGGTATCCTGACCATCTCTTCAGTGGAATCAATCCCGAGCTGGCCATCTTTTCCCGCTCCCCAAGCGAAGACCTGGCCCTGGTCATTGATGGCCACAGTGTGGGCCTCTCCACAAGCGGTGTGGATTATCGTCTGGGCATCCAGCGCCGTAACCTGTTCTAATCAACAATGAAGAAAGGGTCGAGAGTGTCAACGCCGCAGCTCAATATCAGCGAGGATCTGTTGAACCCTTCACATTTCCCACCCCGGGAAAAAAAGACTCTTGACTATCTAGATGCAAGGAACTTCAGATGCTGGTGTACAAGTAAAGACTTAAAGACTACTGCAGTTGGTGTTCCCGATGTACATTGACGAGACCCCGCTTAGACTCGGCCACAGTTGTGGTGAAAACGTGCGACCAGTCCACCAAGGCCGACTGGATCGCCTGGTTGCAAACCACCATCTCCTTTTTCCAAACCAATGCTGGCCTCTCTGTGCTGGGCCTCCTCCTATGCTAGAAGACGACCAAACTGGAGGAACAATATCTCATACCCCCCCCCCCCCCCCCCCCCTCCCCAACCACCTCCATTCTTACCCCAAATCATACCACCCTTATTTCTACCCCCCCCCCCCCCCCCAACCCGGACTTGCATCTATTTCTCCCCTTCCACCTACATTCCTTCCTCTAGCTTCACAACTCGCAATTCTTCAAATCCTTTTGTCTCGCACCTTCTGCCTTTTCACCTCTGGTCTTTGTCAATCATCTGCCTATCAACCTGCACCCCCCTCACATGTATCAGGCTATTACCTGCCAGGTTTTGTCCTGCACCACCCTCCTCCCCCCCCTCTTCTCTTTCACCTTTCTTCCCCCTCCCCCATCGCAATCAGTCTGAAAAAGCCCCCCCCCCCCCCCCCCCCCGACCCAAAACGTCACCCGTACATGTTCTCCAGAGATGCTGCGTGACCCGCTGAGTTACTCCGCACTTTGCGTCTGACTCTATCTCTCCCTCTATACACCAGCATGGTTCCACAGTGTAATGTTAATTATTTCATTCCCTTACCTTCCAAACTGGGGCATGAGGTAAAGATACAGTCAGTGAGAGTATGTGGGTGCTGTACTTTGCAAAGACCGAGAGAAAGAGAGTCATGGAATCGTACAACATGGAAACTGGTCCTTCGGCCCAACTCACCCATGCCGACCAACATGACCCATCCAAGCTCGTCTCATTTGTCCCCATTTGGCCCATAACCCTCTCAACCTTCCCTATCCATGTACCTGCCCAAGTGTCTTTTAAATGTGTTTATAGTACCTGCCTCAACTACCTCCTCTGGCAACTCGTTCCATACACCCACCATCCTCCGAGTGAAAAAGTTGCCTCTCAAGTTCCTATTAAATCTTCCCCCCTCACCTTAAAATTATGTCCCCTGGTTCTCGATTCCCCCACCCAGGGTAAAGGACTCCGTGCATTCACCCTATCTATTCCCCTCATGTCTCTACAAGATCACCCCTCACCCTCCTGCACTCCAAGGAATAAAGTCTTAAACTGCCCAACCCTGGAGCTGTGGCTCTCAAGCCCAGGCAACACCCTCGTAAATGTTCACTGCACTCTCTCCAGCTTGCCAACATCTTTCGTGTAACAGAGTGATCAAAACTGAACACATTCCTCCAAATGTGGCCTCACCAACGCCATGTGCAACAGTAACATTGTCACCGTCCTTACCTGGGATGTATCCGGACTTGTCGTGGCCCAGCTGTCCCCAGATGTTGGAGCCACATGTGTAGACGCTTCCGTCCTGCAGAACAAAGGCCGTGTGGTATCGTCCACAGGCCACCTCCCGCACGGCTTTGCTGCTGAAGAACGAGGAGATCCTGGGGTGGACCACTATGTTTTCATGTCCCTCGCCCAAACCAAGCTGCCCCAAATTGGCATGGCCCCAACACAGCAACTGGACTTTGGACGCCATGGAGTTTTTTTAAGCAATACTCCTGCAATGGAGAGAAAAAGGAAGAGGAAAGTTAGACGTACATGTATTTGTAAAGCACACGGTGAGTTTTGTAATCAAATTTAAGCCAAGGCTGGGATCAGGCTCTGGGGCATAATTCCACATACAGTCTTTCATTGATAACCAGCCCTGTATGAAACAGAGAGATTTGCATAAAGGTGGTACAGTGGTGCAGCAGTAGAATTGCTGCCTTGCATCACGAGTGACCCGGGTTCGATCCTGACTACGGGGCTGTCTGTACGGCTGGGGTTTTTTTCCGGGTGCTCCGGTTTTCTCCCACTCTCCAAAGACTTTCAGGCTTGTAGGTTAATTGGCTTGGTATTATTGTAAATTGTCCCAAGTGTGTAGGATAGAACAAGTGTACAGGGTGATCGCTGGTCGGCGCAGACTCGAGGAGCCAAAGGGCCTGTTTCCATACTGTATCTCTAAACTAAACTTGATGAATTCAAGAATGTTTATGCACCGGAAATGAAGAAATGAAATTCTTACTTGCCGCAACTTCACACCAAGGTGAGGAGCTAACCCCCAACAATGGCATTTCCAATACAAAAGGTAGCAAGGTGGTTTGCCAGTTAGATCCATGATCCTCCCTTCCTAGAAACAATTCCTAATTTTAGTTTTACAGATACTGCATAGAAATGAGCCCCTCAGCCTACTGAGTCCATGCCAACCATCAATCACCCGTTGACACTAGTTACTCCAGCACTTTGTCACTTTTTATTCCATACGTTATCTACTTTTACAACCTCTTCCTACACACTAGGGGAAGTTGACAGGGGCTAATTAACCTACAAACCCGTATGTCTTTGAGATGTGGGTGGAAGCCGGAGCACCCGGAGGTGACCCACGCAATCACAGGAAGAACGTGCAAACTCCACACAGACAGCACCCGAGGTCAGGATTGAACCGCGCTGTGAGGTAGTGGAACTACCAGCTGCACCACTGCGCTGCCCAAAAGCACTCTTCCCAATGATAGCTAAAGCGCTCACACTAATCTTCTGTGTCACCCTTCCAAAATGCGGAATATAACAGACACAAGGCGTTGGAGTAACTCAGTAAGTCAAGCAGCATCTGTAGACAACATCGATAGGTGACGGTTGGGGTTGGATGTTTGTCTGGAAGATACGACACAGCACTGCAGGCTCTTAGTGGGTGTTACCATGATACTGATGCAACTAACCTGGTGGGGTGCGATTGGGGAGAGGTGGGAAGAAGGTGTTAGTTGTAAACCTTAAAAATCATTTTTAGATATCTTCTTTGGATCACTGTATTAAACAGAATGTGTACCTGATTCAATGATCTGGGCTATTTCCACAAATCAGAGAGCATTCTGTTCAGATTGCGTAGACATAAGGAACGGCAGATGCAGGTTTACCAAAAATGAGACAAAGTGCGAGAGTAACTCAGCGGGTCAGATAACACCTCTGGAGGACATCATCTCCAGAGATGTTGCCTGACCCGCTGCATTACTCACAGGATGGAAACTGTAGTGCAGCGGTAGACATGCTGCCTCACAGCGCTAGAGACCCGGGTTCGATCCCGACTACAGTTGCTGTCTGTATGGTGTTTGTACGTTCTCACTGTAACCGTGTGGGTTTTCCCCAGGTGCTCCGGTTTCCTCACACATCCCAAAGGCGTGTAGGTTTGTAGGTTAATTGCCTTCTGTAAATTGTCCCTAGTGTCTATGATAGAATTAGTGTATGGGTGATCACTGGTCAGTGCAGACTCAATGGGCCGAAAGGCCAGTTTCCGTGCTGTATCTCTAAACTAAACGGGTCGTATTGGGTCCAACTCGCCCATGCCGACCAAGAGATTCCATCTACACTAGTCCGACTAGCCCGCATTTGGCCCATATCCCACTAAACCCTTCCTATTCATCTGCCAATCCAAATGGGTAGGAAGGAACTGCAGATGATGGCTTAAAGTTTAAACCGAAGACAAGACACAAAATGCTGGAGCAACTCAGTGGGACAGGCAGCATCTTTGGAGAGACGGAATGGGTGATGTTTCAAACCAAACCAAATTCCCTTCAAACCAAATGTTTTTTAAATGTTATTCTAGCACTTGCCTCAGCTACCTTCTCTGGCAGCTCGCTCCTTATACCCACCACCCTCTGTGTGAAGATTTCTGTTCAGATTGTGTGTCAGCTGTGTTCCAGTGAGTCACCCGGTTGCATCTTGATTCAGGAGGGTGTGGGTGTATCCTTGGGTAAGACTCCAGAGAACTGAACACATGGGACTAGGCCAACACTGCAGTGCAGTGCTGGGGATGCATCCTCCAGGTAAAACACTCAGACAAGTCTGCGTGCTGTCTCAGGATTACAAAAACGATCCCTTGGCACTGGGCAGCACATTGGCGCAGCTGGTAGTGCTGCTGCCTCACAGCGCCAGAGAATCCTGGTTCGATCCTGACCTCAGGTGCCATCTGAGTGGAGTTTGTACATTCTCCCTGTGACCACGTGGGTCTCCTCCAGATGCTGCAGTTTTCTCCCACATCCCAGACGTGCAGGTTTGTAGGTTAAATGGTCTCGGTAAATTTGCCTTAGTGCTCAGGGAGTGGATGAGAAAGTAAGATAACACAGAGCTACTGTGAACGGGAGATCGATGGTCGGCGTGGACTCGGCTGATTGAAGGGCCTGTTCTCCTGCTGTACCTTTAAACTAATTTAAACGTTACCAATCAGCTTTCCCCACAGCCTTGGCCATTACTGATCCCTCTAACCATATTACAGAACATGTACATAATCTGGTCAACATCACATTGCTATTTAGGAGAGCTTCCCATGTCCAAATTATTAACTGTTGAGTTTCATCTATTACAACATGAATATTCTTCAAAAGGTACTTTGGGACATCCTAAAGTAAAAACATTTGTGTTTGTAGTTCAATTGGTCTCTGTAAATTACCCCTAATTTGTAGAGGGTAAATGAGAAAGTGGGATAACATAGAACTAGTGTGAATGGGTGATCGATGGTCACTGTGGACTCAATGGTCCCATTTCCATGCTGTATCTCTATATTAAACTAAACATCCAAGCGCTATATACATGAAAGTTTTTAACTTGGCCAGTGTAGTGGGTCACTCTCACTCCAATAGTTGCACTACAAATGGTGATGTGTTAACTGAGACTTTTCCACCAGTGGGAGTCTAGGACTAGAGGGTGCAGTCTCAGAACAAAAGGACGCACCTTTAGAATGGAGATGAGGAGGCGTTTTTTAGCAAGAGGGTGGTAAGTCATTGGGTAATTTTGAAGTGGAGATTGACAGATTCTTGATTAGTAAGGGGCGTTAAAAGTTACGGGGAGAAACAGGAGCGGGGATTGAGAGGGAAAAATATATCAGCCATGATGGAATGGTGGAGCTTACTCGATGGGCCGAATGGCCTGATACTGCTCCTATGTTTTAGGAAATTATGAATTAAACACAACTTCAAGCGGTGAGGCTAAATAGAATAATGTAATGGGCAGCAGGATTGTTTATGCTACAGAAATGGACACTTAGCATTCAATTGCCACCATGCCACCCAGGGAAGTAAAATTCAATTAAATAAATCTGGATTAAAAGTCTAGTGTCAACAATGGCGACTGTGACACCGCCAGCTGTTGTGAAGTCACATCTAGTTCACCACTGACCCTCGAGGATGGAACTCGCCATACTTCTTTGCATCTAGCCTTTAGGTGAAGCCAGGCACACAATTATGTAGTTGATCCACTTACTCCATGGAGAGGGTGCCGAACGCTGAAGAGAGACATAAAAAGCTGGAGTAACTCAGCGGGTCAGACAGCATCTCTGGAGAAAAGGAATAGGTGACGTTTCGGGCCGAGACCCTTCCTCAGACCTGCCTGGATTAGAGTATTAGCTATGAGGAGAGGCTTGGATAAATTTGGATTGTTTTCTCTGGAGCGTCAGAGGGGCATCTTGATAGAAGTGTATATGAAATCATGAGAGGACAGATAGGATAGACAGTCGGAACCTCCCCCCCACCCCCCCCCCCCCCCCCCCCCCCCCCCCTCCCCCCCCCCCCCCCGGGTAGAAATGTTAAAGACTAGAGTGCACAGTTTAGTTTAGTTTTGGGATACAGCACAGAAACAGGCCCTTCTGCCCACCGAGTTTGTGTCGACCAGCGATCACCCCGTAAACTAGCATGATCCTACACGATAGGAACATTTTACAATCTTGACCGAAGCCAATTAACCTACAAACCTGTACAACTTGAGAGTGGGAGGAAACCAGAGGAGAAGAAAACCCTCACGGTCACGGGGAGAACATACAAACTCCATACAGGCAGCACCCGTAGTCAGGATCGAACCCGGGTCTCTGGCACTGCAAGGCAGCAACTCTACCGCTGCGTCACCGTGCCGCCCCACAACTTAAAAGTCAAAGGGGGGGAAAAGTTTAAAGGAGATGTAAGGGATATCTTTTTTACACTCAGAGGGTGGTGGGTGCCTGGAACGAACTGCCACAAGTGGTGGTGGTGGAGGCAGATACAATGGTGGAAGTTAAGAGGCTTTTAGATAGACGCATGGATATGCAGGGGATGGAGGGGGGTGGATCAAGTGCAGGCAGAGAAGATTAGTTTAACTAGGCATCATGTTTGGCACAGACACTGTTGTCTGAAGGGCCTGTTCCTGTGCTGTACAGTTCTGTATTCTATGTTCCAAGCCAAA
This sequence comes from Leucoraja erinaceus, assembly GCF_028641065.1. Lineage (NCBI taxonomy): Eukaryota > Metazoa > Chordata > Chondrichthyes > Rajiformes > Rajidae > Leucoraja > Leucoraja erinaceus. The sequence continues at coordinate 114,936,800 of NC_073377.1, forward strand.
CTAAAACACACACTGGCCCCCTTCCAGCAACACTCACTTCACGTGAAGGAACATGTAAAAATATGGGTGAGGCTCAGATGGTCTGTCGCTTGTTCCTAGCTGATGTACAGCAAACTTCAGGCAAATTAATCCTGTATTTGTTGCTATAGTCCTGACAGGGCTTTGATATCAGATGTTTGCCTCAAATGCTTTAACTCAATCTCTGTTAACAATACTATTCTGGTCAAACCTGCATTACCCAATATGTGACACAGGACAATGCAATGAGACGTGTTTTTACATGTTACCTCACAACTTCAGGATATAAGAATTTAAGAAACAGGAGTAGGCCCAAACGGCCCTTGACCTGCACTGTGATGTAATTATCATCTATCATCTATCATTATGATCAGCATCAGTCATCAGGGATCAGATGACATAGGTTTAAGGCGAGGGGGGAAAGATTTAATGGGAACCCGAGAGGTAACAAAGGGTGGTGGGCGTACGGAACAAGCTGCCAGAGCAGAAAGTTGAGGCAGGTACTATAGCAACATTTCAGAGACATTAGACAGCTACTTGGATAGGACAGGTTTAGAGGGATACGAGCCAAAAGCAGGCAGGTGGGACTAGTGTAGATGGGCATGTTGGTCAGCATGGGCACTTTGGGCTGAAGGACCCATTTCCACACTGTATGACTCTATGATCTCCTCTATCTGGGCCCTGCTCTTTTCTCTCTGCTAGCATCGGACTGAAGGAACCGAAGCCCCAAGTCCCACACCACTAGATTCAGGAACCGTTACTCTCCAACATGCATCAGGTTCTTGAACCGACCGGTACACTTTCTTGTCTCCGTTTAGTTTTGTTTCAGTTTTAGAGATACAGCAGGGAAACAGGCCCACCAATCAATGCTGACCATCAATCACCCATTCACACTAGTCCGATGTTATCCCACTTTCTCACTCCCTATACACTTGGGGCAATTTAATGAGGTTAATTAACCTACAAACCCTAATCCTACCTTGCCAAATGAAACACTGGACCACGTCTTGCACAACCTAGGACTTGTTTTCTAATTGTATTTTACACAAATGTCTTGTTTTTAGCACAGTCTCTTTCATGTAAAATGTATGCATAAACTGTGTATAATTTATGTTTGTGTGTTATCAGTTTATGTGCCTGTGATGCTGATTCCAGCAAGATTTTCATTGTAACTGTACCTCACAGTACTTATGGCAATAATATCCACTTCTTCTTATCGAGTCCACACACAAGATGGAAGTTGTTCAGCCAGAACTGAACAAACTTCTCAGCATCTGCATGCAATGGTGTCTGTCTTGCGCTTCTTGTGCGTGGAGGTGGAAAGATTGGTGAAATCAGGGCCACGACATGAACGCTCTTTCCTCGACTCCAATATCCACTTGACTTGCTCCAACATTCAAGGAGATCATGTGGAAACAAGATCTGGTTTACAAAAAAGGACACAAAGTGCTGGAGTACCAGCAGACTGCATCTCTGGAGAACATGGTAAAGGTGGCGTTTCAGGTTGGCACTCTTCTTCAGTCTGACTTGAAATGTCACCGACCCATGTTCTCCTGACCTGCTAAGTTTCTCCAATGCTTTGGATCGTCTACAGATGCACCATAGAAAGTTTTTTATCAGGATGCATCACAGTATGATTTGGAAACAGCTCCATCCAAGACAGCCCAGACCATCGCACAAACCAACCTTCCTTCCGTTGACATCTCACGCTGCCAAGGCAAGGCCACCAGCATAATCAAAGACGAGTTACACCCCGGCCACACCCTCCCCCATTAAGCAAAAGGTACCGAAGTGTGAAAATGCACACCTCCATATTCCGGGGCAGTTTCTTCCCAGCTACTATCAGGCAACTGAACCATCCTACCAACAACTAGAGAGCTACTATTTACCTCTATCGAGATCCCCAAACTATCTTTACCTTCTACAAAAACGCAATTTAAGTCATACCCTTTATCATGTATCTGTACACTGTGGAAGGCTCGGTTGTAATCATGTATTGTCTTTCCACTGACTGATTAGCACGCTGCAAAAGCTTTCAACTGTACCTCAGTGCTTGCGACAATAAACTAAACTCAAACTATTTTCATGGCGATCAGGGTTTCTCTTTTTTCTCATCACCACTTTTCTCCCCTATTCCCATATCTAATTATTTTTTATATGTGGAGAAGTCCATGAATCAGTTTTGAATATAATCAATGATTGAGCCTCCACACTCCCCCAGAGGTAGAGAATTCCAACTACACTCCACACTTGAATGAAGAAATTTCTCCCAGTTAAACAGACTATATTTTGCCACCATGACCGCTGGTTCTAAATTTCTCAAAACGAGGAAAACATCCTCCCCATATCTCACGTTCATAAGTTCTAGGGGCAGATTTAGGCCATGCAGCCCTTCAAGTCTACTCCACCATTCAGACTGATCGATCTTTCCCTCTCAACCCCACAACTCCTGACATCCTTACTAATCAAGAATCTAACAATCTCCGCCTTAATAATATCCATTGATGGCCTGTACATATTCACCACCCTCTGACTAAAGACATTTGTTTTTATTTCCTTTCTAAAGGCACGTGCTTTTATTCTAAGGCTGTGGCCTCTGGTCCTAGACTCTCCCACTGGTGGAAACATTCTCTCCACATCCACTCTATCCAGGCCTTTCACTATTCGGTAACTTTCAATGAGGTCCCCCCTCATCCTTCTAAACCCCAGCAAGTACTGGCTCAGTGCCCTCAAACGCTCATCATATATCTACCCTGACGAACCTACGAACAATGTTCAGCGAGGTCACCTCATTTTTCTACACTCAAAACAGGGTGATCCTCTTCAATTCTTCTGCGTATGACAAGCGTCAGAAACCAGTCTGGTGAATGTTTGCCACACCCCAGCCGTATAAAGTAACAGTCAAAAATACCTCGAGATTGAGCCTACCATGGCTCCTTATAATAGTAGTATGTCTTTTTAATGGGGATCTCATATTTTCTGGAAATACAGGCCAACATTGAGTCAGAGTTATGCAGCATGGAAGCAAGGCTTTCCAGCCAAGGTTGATAGTGGTCAAGAAGGCTTTTGGTACATTGGTCTTCATCTATCAGGGTATTGAGTAAAGAAGTGGGATGTTATGTTACAATTGTACAAGATGTTGCTGAGGCCCCATTTGGAGTATTGTGTTCATTGTTGGTCACCCTGCGATAGGAAAGATGTTAGGTAGACAAAAAAGCTGGAGACACTCAGCGGGTGCAGCAGCATCTATGGCGCGAAGGAAATAGGCAACGTTTCGGGCCTAAACCCTTCTTCAGACTGATGGGGGGCGGGGAGAAGAAAGGAAAAAGGAGGAGGAGCCCGAGATGTTGTTAAGCTGGAAAGAGTGCAGCTAATATTTACAATGATATTGCAAGGACTTAAGGGCCTGAGGTATTGGGAGAGGTTGGGCAGGCAAAGACTTTAATCCTTGGTGTACAGGAGGATGAGGGGTGGTCCTATTGATGTGTATAAGATCATGAAGGGAATAGAGTAAATGTAGTCTTTTATCCAGAGTAGGAGAGTCAAGAACCAGGGGATATAGGTTTAAGATGAGAGGAGAAAGATTTAATAGGAACCCAAGAAGCAACCTTTTCCACACAGAGGTTGGTGGGCATATGGAATGAACTGCTGGATGAGGTATTTGAGGCAGGTACTATAACATTTAGAAACATTTATAAGAAAGAACTGCAAATGCTGGTCTACACTGCAGATAGACACAAAATGCTGGAATAACTCAGCAGGACAGGCAGCATCTTTGGATAGAAATAATTGGTGGCGTTTCAGGTCGAGACCTTTCTTCAGACTGAGAGTCAGGGGAGTAGGAAACACAGACATATAGAAGGGCAAGGTGTGAAAACAAGACATCAAAGGGGATGCAGTTCAACGAAAATGTAGGTCAGTGTTAGCTAGGGGAAGGTGACAATGAAGCACACAAAGATAACATTTAATTTGGAGGACAGTCAGACAGGTCGGAGAACTAGGAAGGGGGAGGGATGGAGAGAGAGGGAAAGCAAGGGTTATTTGAAGTTAGAGAAGTTAATGTTCATACCACTGGGGTGTAAGCTGCCAAGCTCTAATTTGTGCTGGGCCTCACTCTGACAGTGGAGGAGGCTCAGGACAGAATGGCAGTATGGGAATGGGAGGGGGAGTTAAAGCATTTAGCAACCCAGAGATCATGTAGGTTTAAGCAGACTGAGTGGAGGTGTTTAGCAAAACAATCGCCGAGCCTGCACTGTAGGAGTCCACATCTAGAGCAGTGGATACAGTAGATGAGGTTGGAGGAGATGCAAGTGAACCTCTGCCTCGCCTGGAAGGACTGTCGGGGTCCTTGGACAGAGTTGATGGGGAGGGTATAGAGGCAGGTGTTGCATCTCCTGCAGTTACTGGGGAAAGTACCTGGGGAAGGGGTGGTTTGGGTGGAAAGGGACGAGTTAACCAGGGAGTTGCAAAGGGAACAGTTGGAGGTGACATTTTTGCTCGCTCCAACAGGAACCCACCACTAGCCACATCTGTTGCCCGATATATCACTTGGGCAACAGCACCTCATATTTTACTGGGGCAGCTTACAACCCAGTGGTATGAATATTGGTTTCTCTAACTTCAAGTAACCATTGCGTTCCCTCTCTCCCACTCCCTCCCTCATCCTGGTTCTCCAACCATTCTGACTGTCCTCCTGATTAAATTGTATCTGTTTGCTCCGTTGTCACCTTCCCCTAGCTAACAATGATATTTTCTACACTTTCCTTGAAATTTGTTCCCTTTGATGTCTCGTTTTCACACCTTACCATTCCATACCCCTCCCCTGACTGAAGAAGGGTTTCGGCCCGAAACGTTGCCTATTTCCTTCGCTCCATAGATGCTGCCGCACCCGCTGAGTTTCTCCAGCAATTTTGTCCCCCTCCCCTGACTCTCAGTCTGAAGGGTCTCGACCCGAAACGTCACCCACTCCTCTCCAGAGATGCTGCCTGACCCGCTGAGTTATACAAAATGACAGCATTTTGTGTCTATCTTCAGTGTAAACCAGCCGCGGCAGTTCCTTCCTGCTATCTCCGCAATGCTTTGGCTGTCTCAACCCGTATCCTGCAACTGTTGTCTAGAGGGCTCATCCCGATTCCATGATCTTGCCACTCCGGGAGTGTTCACACTCATAACCTTCCATGAGATAAGGGGCTCTCGAGTGAGGCTGGGCTCTGTACCCCATTCCCGCTGTATGTTTTGCAGAATGGACCAGCAGAATGCGTTGTTGTTTGCTGTTCCGCCCCCAATGTCACGGCAAACCCACACAAAAGGTCTACTGACAAGCTGGGAGCAGCTGGAAGAGGAAGGGAGAGCAGGAAGTGCATTGCTACAAAGTTACCTGAATGTTGCTGTTTGCTTGCTGGCGGGTTGTTAGGAGCCCGGGGGTGTTTACAAACACTGCGTTGGTTCGGAGAGGGAACCCTCCCCCTAGTTGAACATCGATGGAGGGGGAGTCGCCGCCGCCAGGGGGGCGCTCGCCGCCTTTGATCCCCTCACCGAATCACCCGCCTTCACCCTCCGGACGGCCCGGTCCAGTCCCGGGCAGCTTTCCCCTTCCAGGTTGGTGGCCTGGGAGGCCTGACAGGCAACCCATTGCGCCAATTGCAGCCAGCGCTCGCTGCACGGCGCCCAGGCAACGCGGATGTAAGACAGGACGTAGACCTTTAAATGGGCATCCACCCAAAAACGCAAGCAGGAGCAATGCATTCTCTTAAAAGGGTTATGCAACTTCCGTGGACGTGCAACACTCATGCATTCGCGCCCACCATCAATGGCAGAAGTAGCGAGTGGTTTTAGAACCGCATGCACTCACCACAGTGAAGAACAAGTGCCTTTAAAAAAAATAATAAAAGACACAAAGTGCTGGAGTCACTCAGCGTGACCCGCTGACATGCAAGGAACTGCGAGGAAGGATCCCGACCCGAAACGTCAACTATCCATGCTCTCCAGGGATGCCGTCTGACCAGCTGAGTTACTCCAGCACTTTGGGTCTTTTTTTGGTAAACCAGCATCTACAGTTCTTTGTTTCAACAAGGAATTGGAGATGCTGTTTTACAAACAAAAACATACAAAGTGCTGGACGTTTGAGTTTAGTTTATTGTCACGGTACCGATGTGCAGTGAAAAGCTTGTGTTGCGTGTTAACCAGTTAGCGGAAAGACTACACTTGATTACAATCGAGCCATCCACAATGTACAGATACATGATAATGGGAATATCATTGAATGCAAGGTAAAGTCCGATCAAAGGTAGTTCGATGGTCTCCAATGAGCTAGATTGTAGCTCAGGACTGCTCTCTAGTTGTTGATGAGATGGTTCAGTTACCTGACAGAGACTGTTCCCAAATATGAAGGTGTGTGTTTTCACACTTCTATACCTCTTGCCTGATGGGAGAAGGGGGAAGAGGTTTGGGGTGAGACACGTCTTTGTGTCTCTTCTTTTATAAACCAACATCTGCAGTTCTTTGTTTTAGTTCGTTGTTACAAGGAACTGCAGATGCTGTTTTACAAAACAAAAGGCACAAAGTGCTGGACATACATTCATCTTGACTGAGCAGAAGCAATGCTTTGGAGACACAAGCAACTACAGCTGCAGGAATCTTGAACAAAACGTAAAGTGTTGGAGGACCTCAGTGAGAACGGCAGCATCTGTGGAGGGAATGGACAGACAAGGCTTTGCATGTGGTCCAGATTGTGTGGAGAAAGCTGGAAAAGAGAGGTGATCTGGGGAAAACGCTGGAGAGTGACAGGTGGATACAGGTGAGGGGTGATTGGCAGATGGGTGGAGTAAATTCCAAAGACTAGAGGTGAAAAAGGGACAAAAGTGGCAGGTAAGGAAAGAAGAGGAGGAGTGAAATGTAAAGCCGAAGGGTGAAATGGGACTGGGAGTAGACGATATAAAGTAATAGGGAACTTGGAAATGGAGGAGGAAAGTATGGAGGAAGAAAAAGCAGCGGGTTGGTTGGAGGAATGGATGGGGCAAGGGAAAAAGAGAAGGGTTTAGTGGGGGTATGACTTGACATCAGAGAATACAATGTTCATACCATTGGGTTGTAAGTGGAATATGAGATGCTGTTCTTCAAGTTTGTATGTGGCCTCAGTCTGGCATTGGGGGAGGCCAAGGACAGAAAGGTCACCACTGGAATGGGAAGGGAAGTTAAAATGATTGCAACTGGGAGATCCATCAGACCTTGGCATACAGAATTCAGCAAAACAGTCAATTGTCTCGCTAATGTAAAGGGGGTCACATCGGGAGTACCAAATACAGTCGATAAGGTTGGAACCTCTTGTCTCACCTGAACGGGCTGCTCGGGTCTTGCATGGAAGCGAGAGAAGTGTAGGGACAGTTGTTACATCTTAAGAGTCAACAGTGTTTTTTTATTATCATATGACCCAAACAGAACAATGCAATTCTTACTTACAGCCCCACAGTACTGTGTAAACAATATATTAAATGTCTAAAAAAAGTTCAGAGCATGTGTGTGTGTGTGTGTGTGTATGTGTGTGTGTGTTTACTAAAACTCTTTGTGCCGGCAATGTGTCACACTGCTGTGTGTGTGTGTGTGTGTGTTTCCTATTTTCTTCCAAATACTACGCCGCAACATTCCCATTTTCACAAATTCTACTCACATTTTTCCCGTCGAAGCAATAAACAACTTCCCATCACATTCCGACTTGTATTTCCGAAGTTATTCACGATTTATAGTTTCAAAAACAGCCAAAACCGCTTTCTCAAGAGAGCATCCAGTGATGATGTTCGGGCAGGTCGGGCAGGGAATAGGAGTGATGGGAGGAAGATGATGGAAATGAAGAGGAGGGAAATGGGGTAGGGTCTCGACCCCCTCCCTCTCTGCCTCTCTCTCTCCCTCCCTACCCCCTCCCCCCTCCCTCCCTCTACCCTCCCTCCCTCTCTACTCCCCACCCTCTCCCTCTCTACCCCTTCTGCCTCCCCCTCCCTTTCTACCCCCTCCCCCTCTAACCCCTCCCTCTTTACCCCCTCCCTCTCTACCCCCCTCCCCTCTACCTCCCCTCCCTCTCTAGCCCCCCCCCCCCCCCCCCACCACCGCATCGGAGGACGGGACCCAACAGGTCCCCCTTGGTCTATGATACATATAAATGTGTGTGTGTGTAGATATACATATATGTATGTGTATATATATATATTTATATATATAATGTGTGTGTGTGTGTGTACATATATATGTGTGTATGTATATAAATAAAGAATAAAAACAAACAATATTCAAAAACACAAAACCAATGCCCCCAAGTCTATGTGGATCAGAGCTTATTTAGAAGTTTCAGTGTTTAATAGCCCAATGGCTGTAGGAAAAAAACTGTTCTTGACGCTGGATATTACAGTTTTCAGACTCCTATATCCTCTTCCCGATGGCAGGAGTGAAATGAGTGTGTGGCCATGGTGGTGAGGGTCTCTGACGATGTTGGCTGCCTTCTTGAGGCAGGATCTCCAGTAAATTTCTTCAATGGTGGGGAGGTCAAAACCGGTGATGGACTGGGCAATTTTCACCACTTTTTGCAGTCTTCTTACCTCCTATGTGCTCAAGTTGCCGATCCAAGCCTTGGTGTGATCTTCTGGGGTTTCTGGGGGAAATGCCTGGATAAGGGGTGGGTTGGGTGGGAAGGAATGAAGGAACTAAGAAGTTGCAGAGTTTGATCAAGTAGAATGGGATTATATGTTTAAAGTATTGCAAAATTTTCAAATGGGAGAGAGCCTCATCGCATGGATAAAATTATTATATAACAAACCCATGGCTAGAATATTAACTAATAATATACTATCTACGAAATTTCAATTATCAAGGGGCAATAGACAAGGGTGTTCGTTATCACCACTATTATTCGCTCTGGTAATTGAACCTTTAGCTGAAAAAATTAGAACACATCCTGACATCTACGGTTATAATACAAAACATTCAAATAACAAAATATCCTTATACGCAGACGATGTACTACTGTATATCACAAAACCCCAAATCAGTATACCAAACATATTAAACCTAATTGAGGACTTCGGATCTCTCCACCGTGACTGGAGGATGCTGGCGGACATCGGCCGACAACTAGTTTTTCCACCTGAAATAAGACCATAAGATCACTCTCAGAGGCGGCTGAAAGAAGCAGCCGGTGGATTTGGCTCAAGCGGAAAGACCCATGCTGGGCCCCAAGTACGTCAGGATGAATCTTTGGGATGGTTTTGACATGGGACACGCGCTGAGGGCTGATCATCCTGCAGCGGGCCGCCCTTGTGGAGGGTGTATAGTGTTAAAAGGCCGAAACACCCAGTGATGCAAGGGTACACTACTGATGATGTGTCCTGTGCCCAACTATCCTGAAGGTTACACAGGCCAAGATATGTGTATCACCTCCCCGCCCCCCACCGATGTTGAGCGTCTACCACTCTCAACAATCAACGGATGTCGTGAAATGCTCCCCACTTATTGGCACAAGGGACTTTTAACATCTAGTCCTGTGTATTTGATTCTGATAATCTGGACTCGTCCAGTGACTGCTGTGAAAGGACAGCTGACAACATGGGAAAGTCCATGTGACAGCTTGGAGAGACAGCTGGCAGGAGGGAACAGACCCCACTGGGGCCGTCATGGGCTAGCTACCCATGATAGCAGTCCCCAACGCTGTTTCAGTTAGTTGGAGACACCCGCTAAATGCTACAAAAAGTAAATTAAAGAGAATACCCCTAGAGCCTGCGAGAGCGGGGGCGGAAGATGGCTCACCGATTGATAACACGGTTACAGACCCATGTGTGTATTAATATGTGATGTATTAATGTAATTTACTGTACTAATAAAAAAATTAAAAAATTAAAATTTAAAAAAAGAAAAAAAAGAAGTTGCAGAGAGTGGTCTCCAGCGGAAGGCGTGGAAATGGGAAGATGTGACGTGGTGGGATCACGTTGAAGATGGTGGAAATGTCGGAGAATGATGTGTTGGATGTGGAGGCTTGTGTAATCCAGTCATCCTGAGAGCTATGCCAGATGGTGTTTCATATCCCTGGCAGGTTCAACCAAACTGCACAAGTCTCGGGTAAGGAGGCAGACGAAGCAGTCCCTTGTCCTCCAGGTTGGGGGTTGGGCGTGGGGTTAACTACCCCACCCTGGAAAAAAAGTGTGAGTGACAGAAACATTGATGAATGAAAACCAAATTACACACATGGTTCAAGAAGGTGCCCCAACGATGGGGAACATGTCACTTCCTAACCAAACCCGCAAGGGCACTGGGAAGCTGACACACCTCTGACGCAAAATAAATCCATCCTTGTGGGGACATGGAACATCAGAACCATGTTCCAGGCTAGCAGGGCTGCCACAATTGCCAACAAAATGGTGTGCTACAATCTCTTAGTCCAGGGCTTGGCTGAAACAAGATGGACACAGTCAGGGGAGATCAAATTGGTCAGCGGGCAGTCCATTATCTACTCTGGACAGGAAGAAGAGGGAGCGAAGCATACAGAGGGACTGGCCATCATGATGACGAAGGACGCTAGAAAGGCTCTACCGGCATGGGAACCCAGCAGTTCTCATCTCATCTCCGCAACCGTCAACACCAACAACAAGAGAGTGAAAGCCCACATAATCCAATGTTATGCACCCACCAACGATGCAGAGGATGAGGTCAACAGCAGGTTCTATGACAGCTCGACATCTACTTGGTAGTATTGGAGGCAGAGACCTCATTAACCTGATGGGTGACTTCATCACTAAGGTTGGAGGCCAAAACAAGGGATATGAGGCAGTAATGGGAAAGCATAGAGTGGGCAAAATGAATGAAAATGGCAAGATGTTTGCTGAGGTCTGTGTTAACAATAACCTGGTGATTGGGGGAAGTGTATTCCCTCATAAACCAATCTACAAAACAACTTGGGTGTCATCAGATCATGTCACAGAAAATCAAATTGACCACATTTGTATCTGTAAAAGGTACAGAAGGTCCATGGAAGATGTCAGAACAAGAAGAGGAGCTGACGCAGCTTCAGACCACCACCTCCTAGTAGGGAAATTCAAGCTATGGCTGAAGAGTCACTCCCAGGCCAAAAGCCAAAGAGATAAATACAACATTGAATACCTTAGTAGTGCTCAAGTGGTGAAGAAGTTCAAGGATACCCTCTCAAAGCTACAGCAGAGGAGGAAGGAAGGATGGACAATAAATGAGGAGTGGGAACACCAAAAAACTGCTTGGAGCTCAACCTGTTAAGAGGCCCTAGGGAGAAGGACCCAAAAGCACAAAGAGTGGATAACACCAGAAACCCTCAACACAATCCAACGGAGGAGAAAGTGAACAACACAAGAACTAGAGCTGAAAGGGCTTTGGCCCAAAAGGAGTACAACAGATGCCACATAGTAGAACATCAGGAGGGACAAGAGCCAAAGTGGCAGAAATTGCGGTGACTCAAAGGAACATGAGAGAGTTATTTACCAACACAAGGAAATTGTCCGGGCCATATCTGCTGAGTAATAAACCAATTACAGACAAGAACGGTCAACTTTTTCAACCCAGGAGGCGCAGCTCGACAGATGGGTAGAACATTTCGAAGAAGTCCTAAACAGGCCACCATCGGCTGTACAGCCACACATTCCCAAAGCCAGGATACCACTACAAAGTAGGTGTGACAGACCAACAAAATCAGAAATAAAGGCTGCAATCAAGCAACAGAAAACTGGCAAGGCTGCTGGCCCTGACAATATTCCACCTGAAGCCCTGAAAGTAGATATAGACTGTTTCTCACAGAGTAAGTAAGTATATTTTATTTATATAGAACGTTTAAATCAACTCGCGTTGAAACCAAAATGCTTTACATAAAAGAAATAATAAAATAAATAATAAAGTTTCCGTACATCCATAGAAAAACTAAAAATATAGAAAAATGACACAACACATTATAGAATTCAACATGAACGTCCCCCCACAACAGAATCAAATTGTTCCACTGGGGAAAGGCATCAAAAAGAGAGTGGTGAGTCTGGAATTCTCTGCCTCAGAGTGCGGTGGAGGCAGGTTCTCTGAATGCTTTCAAGAGAGAGCTAGATAGGGCTCTTAAAAATAGCGGAGTCAGGGGATATGGGGAGAAGGCAGGAACAGGGTACTGATTGGGGATGATCAGCCATGATCACATTGAATGGCGGTGCTGGCTCGATGGACCAAATGGCCTACTCCTGCACCTATTGTCTATTGACTCATAAACAGACATGCTCTATGGCTTCTTTGGGAGGATTTGGGAAGAGGAAAAGACACCCATAGAATGGGCAGAGGGATACATCGTGAAACTGCCAAAAAAAGGTGACCTAAGAAAATGTGACAACTACCGAGGGATCACCCTACTTTCTGCACCCAGTAATATTCTCAACCGGGTCATCCTCAACCGTCTTCAGGAAGCTGCAGACAAGAGGCTACGGGACCAGCAAGCAGGATTCGGGAAGGATCGCTCATGCACAGACCACATAGCATCGTTACGCGTCATCATTGAGCAATCTATTGAATGGAACACGACCCTGCACATCAACTTCATCGACTTTGAGAAAGCGTTTGGCAGCTTAGACAGGACAACACTATGGCGCCTAATGGACCACTATGGAATTCCCACCAAGATCATAAACAATCAATAACTCATATGATGGAACCTCATGCAAAATTATGCATGCAGGCCAGCTCTCTCAGAGCTTTAGTGTCAGGACGGGCATCAAGCAGGGAGGTCTCTTGTCACCATTCCTGTTCCTCCTGGCAATTGACTGAACCATGATGGAAACAAATGAGGGGGAAATAAATGGACAATGTGGGAGCATTTTAAAGAATAATCATTTTATTTCTTAGAAGTAAGTACAATACAGTGGTACCTTTTTACAGGTACTCAAAATTATGTTAACATATTACATTCTCTGTACAACTTCGTTTTTTATTTAAAGAGAAAACTAAGAAGAGAAAATGGAAAAAGTGGTAGTAGAGATTGAAGGATAGGCTAGTGTGTGAGTAAATGGCAGATAAAGAAAATAGTGATGAAAAGAAATAAGTGAGGAGGGAAAGCAGGAGGGAGTTTATTGAATCGCCACAAGGAGATGATTTTTTATGTTCTAGATTGTCTTTCACCCATACCTGAAACTTAAAATTTTCACAATACTGTTGCACCACATGAATCCAAGAGATCAATAAATGGGGACCAACTCATTAAGAATTGGTCTTGTTTGTCTATTAGGAGGAGTCTCATTTCTTCCAAATGTGCTGTGTCCAGCATATTACTGATCCACATTTTAAATGTTGGTATATTAGCATTTTTCCAAAATTTAAGTATGAGTGTTTTTGCTATTATTAACCCATAATTGAAGAATGAGTTTTGGTGGGTATTTAATTTGTTCCCGTCTCCACATACTCCAAATATAATCATTTCAGTATTAGGTTCCATTTTTATCTTAAATAGCTTTGTGAATATATCAAATATGTCACACCAAAATTTATGTTTTGTACAAGAAATAAATGAGTGTGTAATATTGGCATTTTGAGAAAGGCATTTATCACAGATGGGAGAAATATTTGGATAAAATTTATTCAACCTAGTTTTTGAATAATATAATCTATGTAATATTTTAAATTGGATTAAATTATCTCTAGCGTTGAACGAACATTTATGTATATATATATCAAACACTTTTCCCATGTTTCTTTTGAGATTTTTGTCATTAACTATTTTTCCCAGTCTTCTCTAAGTGCCTCTGTTGATGGTAATTATATGTTTAAAATACTGTTATATAGGTATGATGGGGTTTTTTTTTTTACTCCGCTGGGGAGCAGTTAGATGATCTTGACTGCAGATGACATAGCTCTCCTTTCACACACACAGATTCAAATGCAGGAGAAGACGGACAGACTCTCACAAGCTGCAACAAAACTTGGTCTTGCACCCAATGCAGCAAAGGCACAGGTGATGAGGATCCACTCCAAAACCAGCAACCCTAACCTTATGCACAGCACTGCTCTAGAGGAAGTAGAAACATTTACATACCTAGGCAGTGTTGTGGACATCACCAGAGGGGCGGAGGCAGACATAAAAAAATAGACTCAATAAGGCTAGGGTGGTGTTTAACATGCTCAGGAGACTGGGAGCACAAATTACATCTAAGGAAATAGAAGACACAATAAACTCACTTAAGAATGGAAAAACACCAGGACCAGACGGATTCAGTAATGAATTTTATAAATGTTTTTACGACATAGTTACACCACGTCTACAGAAAATGTATACATACGCTTTTAAAGAACAAATCTTACCTGAAGCACTAGCAGAATCAACGATCACATTAATACTTAAAAAAGATAAAGATATAGAAGAACCAGGCTCATATAGAGCTATTGCTTTGTTAAATACGGACCAAAGAATATTAGCGATAACACTAGCTAGAAGACTCAATATGTTAGTAAATTAATAAATGAGGATCAAATGGGATTTATACCTAAGAGACATTCATTTAATAACCTGAGACGTCTGCTTAACATAATGCACTCTCACAAACCTCAAGTCAAGAGTTAGCTATCATTTCATTGGATGCAGAAAAAGCATTTGATCAAGTAGAATGGGATTATATGATTAAAGTATTGCAAAAATTTCAAATGGGAGAGAACTTCATCGCATGGATAAAATTATTATATAACAAACCCACGGCTAGAATATTAACTAATAATATACTATCTACGAAATTCCAATTAACAAGGGGCAATAGACAAGGATGTTCATTATCACCGCTGTTATTTGCTCTGGTAATTGAACCTTTAGCTGAAAAAATTAGAACACACCTGGATATTTACGGTTATAATACAAAATATTCAAATAACAAAATATCCTTATGTGCAGACGATGTATTACTGTATATCACAAAACCCCAAATCAGTATACCAAACATATTAAATCTAATTGAGGACTTTGGATCTTTCTCAGGATACAGAATAAAATGGAACAAAAGTGAAATTATGTCGATAAAACCGAAAGAATCAACACATCTCTTGAAATTCCCCTTTAAAATAGCCACAGAAAAATTTAAATATTTAGGAATTGAAATCACTAGAAACTATCATGCTATGTTTAATGCCAATTATAGCCCCTTACTTAAGAAACTAAATAATCTAATCTAATTCTGGAAAACGCTCCTGATGCCTTAAAATGATCTTTTTAACACAAATCCTATATTTATTTAAATCAATTCCAATATATCTTCCAAAAAAGTTTTTCAAAAAACTAGACTCAGACATTACAAATTTTACATGGGATTATAAATCCCACATAATACAAAGAGCACACCTTAGTAAACCAAAAGAGATGGGTTGTCTAGCGCTCCCTAATTTTATGTAAATATTAAAAATATGATTCACCTGCTGGACAATTCTGCCCAGCAGGTGGCCTGGATTGTAATGGAAAGAGAGGACTGCTCTCTGTGTAATACAGGAGCGACTCTCCTCTCACCAATGAATCTGAATAACAAAAATTTTAATAAAAATCCGATGATACATAGCACAATTAGAACTTGGAAACAAATAAAACAGAATCTAAAATTAAGAAATCTATCTCTTTTAATGCCAATAGTCAATAACCCGTCGTTTAAACCTTCAATTATAGATAAATCATTTACACAATGGGAAAGAATGGGAATCAAAACGCTCGGAGACTTGTATGAATTAGGAAAATTATTATCATTTCAACAATTACAACTGAAATATAATTTGAAAAATGATCAATATTTTAAATATCTTCAAATCCGTGACTATCTGAAAAAATACACAAAAGACTATCAGAACATGTCCCCAGACTTATTGGATGAAGCCATGAAGACAAAGGCTGAATCAGCAAATCTAATATCATACTTATACAACATTATTTTAAATATAGAAATACCTACAACCGATGGTATTAGAAGAGACTGGGAACAAGAACTAGCTATAAAAATTTCAAAAGAGAGCTGGGATAAACACTTACTATATGTGCATAAATGCTCGATCAACGTACGATATACTCTAATTCAATATAAAACATTACATAGACTATATTATTCAAAAACTAAAATAAATAAACTTTTCCCCAATGTCTCACCCATTTGTGATAAATGTCAGTCACAAGAAGCTACCATAGCGCACTCTTTTGTTTTTTGTATAAAAATCCAAACATTTTGGAACAAAATATTTGAAATCTTCACAAAATGATTTAAGATAAAACTTGTACCAAAAGCAGAATGGATCATTTTTGGAATATCGGAAGGTAACCCCGAATTAAACGTGTTTCAAAAGAACTTACTTAATTACGGGCTAATAATGGGAAAAAAGCTTATACACAAATTTTGGAAAAATGCTCCAATACCAACAATAAAAAAAGTGGATTTCAAACATGTTCTAAACACTACACTTGGAAGAGATGAGACTCCTCTTAGCAGGCAAAGCAGACCACTTCCAAAAGACGTGGTCTGCATTTATGGAACTATTACAAGCATAAGGTGCAATAGTAATTTAAAATATAAATGGTACCAGGATCTGGTAACGGGGGGTATAAAATTATTATTTTTTTAAAAACACGGTTGGTATATCCTTTTTTACGAGTTTTGTGTTACAATAGAGCGATTGTTTTTTCCTTTTTTTTCTTTTCTTTCTAGGGTCTTATTTCCTTTCTTTACTTCCTTCTCTAACTTCTTCCCTAAGGGGCTTTCTTTTACCAACACTTTCCTGCACCTTCACGATTCTTGCTTAGTTTCTTTACTTCTTTTATTTCTATCTTTTTTAAAGCTCGATAAACGAAGTGGTACAACAAATGTAATAAGATATATCTGATGAGTATTATTGTAATTTACTGTACTTCTAATAAAAATAAAATTAAAAAAAAATAACATGCTCAGGAGGATCTGGAGCTGAAAACACATCTCAATCAACACCAAAATACGCATCTTTAACTCAAATGTGAAACAGGTGTATGGATCAGAGACATGTAAAACAACAAAACACACTACAAACAAGCTGCAAACATTCATTAATAGACAAAAGACAATTAACAATAGATTCAGAAGTAGGTCATTTGGCCCTTCGAGCCAGCACCGCCATTCAATGTGATCTTGGCTGAACATCCACAATCAGTACCCCGTTCCTGCCTTCTCCCCATATCCCCTGACTCTGCTATTTTTAAGAGCCCTATCTAGCTCTCTCTTGAAAGCATCCAGAGAACCTGCCTCCACCGCCCTCTGAGGCAGAGAATTCCACAGACTCACCACTTTCTGTGAGAAAAAGTGTCCGTTCTAAATTGCTTACCCCTTATTCTTAAACTGTGGCCCCTGGTTCTGGACTCCCCCAACATCGGGAACATGTTTCCTGCCTCTAGCATGTCCAATCCCTTAACAATTTTATATGTTTTAATGAGATACCCTCTCATCCTTCTGAACTCCAGTGTACAAGCCTAGCTGCTCCATTCTCTCAGCATATGACAGTCCCACCATCCCGGGAATTAATCTATTAAACCTACGCTGCACTCCCTCAATAGCAAGAATGTCCTTCCTCAAATTAGAGGACCAAAACTGCACACAATACTCCAGGTGTGGTCTCACTAGGGCTCTTTCTTCACTGCCTGCTGTGCCTGCATGCTTACTTTCATAGACTGATGTACAAGGACCTCCAGATCCCATTGTACTTCCCCTTTTCCCAACTTGATGCCATTTAAATATTAATCTGCCTTCCTGTTTTTGCTACCAAAGTGGATAATCTCACGTTTATCCGCATTAAACCATCTGCCATGCATCTGCCCACTCCCCCAACCTGTCCAAGTCACCCTGCATTCTCACAGCATCCTCCTCACAGTTCACACTGCCACCCAGCTTTGTGTCATCTGCAAATTTGCTAATGTACTGCCTTAGTAGAATACTTAGCATCTGGTGAAGAGACAACGTAAGCAATGTGGACCTGTGGAAAATAACAAGCCAGGAGCACATTGACTAACAAATTCGAAGGAGAAAATGGACTGGACACACCCTCAGGAAACCTGCCACAAACATCACCCGGCAAGCCCTGAAATGGAACCCCCAAGGAAAAAGGAAAAGAGGTTGCCCCAGGAACAGCTGGAGAAGAGGTGTCCAAACAGAAATGTCCGAGAGTGGGCTCAACTGGGGAGATCTCGAAAGAACTGCCAACAAACCGAGTGAGGTGACGGACATTTGTCAATGACCTATGCTCCCTAGAGGAGAAAAGGGCTTAAGAAGTAAAAAGATACCGAGATACAATGACAAACTTTGTTCGCCTGCTATCCAGTTAAATTATATCATACATGAGTACAAGCAACCTATACAAGGACAACGGGTAGTGCAGAGAAAAAAACCCATAGTGCATAATATAGTGTTACAGCTGAAGAGAAAGTTCAGATTTCTTTTATAAATGCAAGGACCACTGCATCCCTTTCCCTTAAGTCATTGACCAGCTCCTTCATTTGTTGGCATTGAGGGAGAGGTTGGCTTAACACCATGATACTGAGTGCTCTATCTCTATCATGAACTCCGTTTTGTCATTGTTTAAAATCCATCCCACAATAGTGGTATCACCTGCAAATGGGGTTAGAACAGATTTTGCCACACAGTCATGAGTGTACAGGGAGTATAGGAGGCAGAGTAAATAGCCTTTCTGGGCACCAGTGATGAGAGTCATGGAGGTGGTGTTGTCACCTTACGTTACTGATTACAGTCTGTTGTTCATGAAGTTGGGGATGCAGTTGCAAACAAGTACAGAGTAATTAGTGGGTGGCACAGTGGCGTAGAGGTAGAGTTGCTGCATTGCAGCGCCAGAAACTCGGGTTCGATCCTGACTACGGGTGTTGTCTGCGCGGAATTTTATCGTTCTTCCTGTGACCGTGTGGATTTTCTCCGGGTGCTCCAGTTTGCTCCCACAGTGCAATGACATACAGGATTGTAGGTTAATTGCCTGAAAAATTGTCTTTCATATGTAGGATAGAATGGGTGTATGAGCAGGGCTGCCAACTCTCACGCTTTGAGCGTGAGAATCACGACCTCAGGCAAACTCTCACGCCCTCACGCTCATCAGAAATTTCTCGCGCTCTGTGGTGAGAAATTCTGTGATCAACGAAAATTTCAAAACTCAGATACCCTGCATGGTCTGCGGGTGTTGGAGAGCCGGGGCTGAGGGAGGGATGGGAGCAGCGGACGGGGACATATGCAGGGGGCCGGGGCTGGCGAGTGTTTGCGGGGTTGACGAGTCGCTCGCTGCAGCTCCGGCCACGGAGCAGTGCAAGTCGGAAGTGTTGCGCCGCTGCCGTGAGAGTCTCTGTGCCGAAGGGACAGACTCTCAAAGGGAGGTGGAGAGAGATAGAGGGGAAGGAGATAGTGGGGAGAGAGAGGTGGGATGGAGAAATGGGGAGAGAGAGAGAGAGAGGGGATAGAGAGGCAGTGCTGCCAACTCCCATGCATTGAGCGTGAGAATCACGCATTTCGCCAAATTCTCACGCTGATCACAAATTTCTCTCACTCTGTTGTGAGAAATTCTGCATCAACGAAAATTTAAAAACTCATATCAACTGCATGGGTCATGGGTGTTGGAAGCAGAGGCAGCGACGGGGACAGATGTGGACGGGGAGCGGGGCTGGCGAGTGTTTGCCGGGCTGGCGAGTCACTCACTGCAGCTCCGGCCATGGAGCAGCATCAGTGCAAGGCATCGGAAGCGTTGTGCCGCTGCCGTGAGAGTCTCTGTGCCAAATTCGCCCAGGTGTCTGGCATGGATCAGTCTGTGGCTCGGTGCATCCTGGAGGACAACCAGTGGCTGCTGGAAGTAAGTACCAAGCACTGGGTAGATACAGTGGAAGATAGTGGACTTCAAATGGGGGTGGTTGGAGAAAGCATCCTGCTTGCCTGCTAGATTTTCACTTACTGTAACTGCAGGAAAAATGTTCCCGATGTTGCAGTTCAGAACCAGGGGTCACAGTTTAAGAATAAAGGGGGGGGGGGGGGAGTTAGGACTGAGATGAGGACAAACTTTCTTCACGCAGAGAGTTGTGAATCTGTGGAATTCTCTGCCACGGAAGGCAGTGCAGGCCAATTCACTGGATGTTTTCAAGAGAGAGTTACATTTAGTTCTTGGGACTAACGAAATCAAGGGATATGGGGAAAAAACAGGAAAGACTTTAGATGAATAGCTACGATCATATGGAATGGCAGTGCTGGCTCGAAGGGCCGATGGCCTATTCCTGCACCTATGTTTCTATGCTTGAGTATACGGCAATAAAACTCGATCACTTGATTTTGAAGCATTCATGCATGAAGGAGGTATAATGTAGTCATAGAGTGATACAGTGTGAAAACAGGCCCTTCGGCGCAACTTGCCCACAACCGCCAACATGTCCCAGCTATGCTACCTGCTTTTGGTCCATACCTCCAAACCTGTCCTATCCATGTATCAGTCTAAGTTTTTCTTAAATGTCGGGATCCCTGCCTCACCCATCACCCTTTGTGTGGATAAAGTTACCCCTTAAAAAATTACCTCTTAAAAATACTTCATACAAAAAACATTGAAATCATACTTCTATAATGCACTAAAATATGATTTGAATACATCAAATTTCAAAATGTTCTTACCCTGGGAGGAGGGACACCCTTCTTCCACACCCTCTCCCCACTCGGTTGCTCCACTCCCTCACCGGGTTCCCCCAAAGCCAGTGATCAGTGATTGCTCAGCCTCCCCCCTTTCAAAAACGCTCCACGGAGAACACTGCCAGATGTGAGCGGGGAACTGAGGCCAGTTATCCGTGATGTCTGGATCCCAATGCTCAACGCTTCATGTTTCGGAGTTGGCTAATGTTATTGATTGTAATTAGCCTGATTTGTAATTAGTTGACAAAACCTTAATTTATTAATCCGGAATATCCAGGGGTATAGAAACATAGAAAATAGGTGCAGGAGTAGGCCATTTGGCCCTTCGAGCCTGCACCGCCATTCAATATGATCATGGCTGATCATCCAACGCAGTGTCCCATACCTGCCTTCTCTCCATAACCCCTGATCCTTTTAGCCACAAGGGCCACATCTAACTCCCTCCTAAATATAGCCAATGAACTGGCCTCAACTACCTTCTGTGGCAGAGAATTCCACAGATTCACCACTCTCTGTGTAAAAGACTTCCCTCTTATCCTTAAACTGTGACCCCTTGGTCTGGACTTCCCCAACATCGGGAATAATCTTCCTGCATCTAGCCTGTCCAACCCCTTAAGAATTTTGTAAGTTTCTATAAGATCCCCCCTCAATCTTCTAAATTCTAGTGAGTTCAAGCCAAGTCTATCCAGTCTTTCTTCACATGAAAGTCCTGCCATCCCAGGAATCAGTCTGGTGAACCTTCGCTGTACTCCCTCTATGGCAAGAATGTCTTTCCTCAGATTAGGAGACCAAAACCGTACGCAATACTCCAGGTGTGGTCTCACCAAGACCCTGTACAACTGCTGTAGAACCACCCTGCTCTTATACTCAAATCCTTTTGCTATGAATGCTAACATACCATTCGCTTTCTTCACTGCCTGCTGCACCGCATGCCTACTTTCAATGACTGGTGTACCATGACACCCAGGTCTCGTCGCATCTCTCCTTTTCCTAATCGGCCACCATTCAGATAATAGTCTACTTTCCTGTTTTTGCTACCAAAGTGGATAAACTCACATAATTTGGTCTGTGAAGTGCCCCATAAAAGATTATTGCATTAGATAAGCACCTGTGGACTTGAACATAATAGGTTGTCCAGGGGGTCAGGTATGTTGCTTTATGTGTGGGCCGGATATATTGTCAGTGCAAAGAGGCTAGGAGCAAGGCCAAGTGTGCATCTAGAGTCAAGGTCTGGAATAGTACTAGATGTGCAGTCATCTGATACTATTCCAGGTGGGACCAAGGGTGTGTTCAGCACTGGAAACCTAAGCAGGTAAGTAGCTATGATCAGGGTAGAATAGGGGGCCAGGTGTAAGGCTGGACTCAGGGTCAGGAATGAGAGAAGGTATGCAACTGGAGTCAGGGCCAGGAGTAATACCAGGTGTGTAGTGAGACCCAGGTTGGTCAACATAAGTGTTTGATTATAATCTGATTTCCATACATGAATACACTAAGATCATTCATGTGCTGCACCTGTTGATCAGAGCCTGGGTTCTACAGCGGAATGTCATTAGTAATGTAATTTACTCTAACCTTAAACCAATTTAAAGCATATATATTGCATTCAAGTGTAGGTTAAAAGACTCGCTACACTATGCACCATATTGCACTATTTCAAGCTGAAAAAATGCAAAGGTTCTGTACTAATGGGAGAGGGATACCCCCTCCTCCTCCCCCCCCCCCCCCCCCCCCCCCCCCCCCCCCCCGCTCCCCCCTCCCCCGCTTATTCTCCCTCGGGCTTGGTCTCTCGCAATTTCTCACTCGCAACTCACACCCAATGTTGGCAGCCCTGGTATGAGTGATCGCTGGTCGGTGCGGACTTGGTGGGCTGAATGCCCTGTTCCCATGCCGTATAAAAACAAAATTAAACTGATGTTCTCAAATGTCCAGCAATTTGAATTGCCGACCAACTAATCCCTCTTGCCTACGTTTGGCCCATATCCCTCTAAACCTTTCCAATCCATGTATTTGCCTAAATGTCTTTCAAATGTTGTTAGAGCACCTGCCTCAACTACCTGCTCTGGCAGCTCTTTCCATATACCCACCACCCTCTGTGTGAAAAAGTTACCCCTCAGGTTCCTGTGAATTGTGAAATGGTTCCCCTCAGACCTTAAATCTATGTCCTCTGGTTCCTGATTGCCCCCACTCTGGGTAAAGGACTGTGTGCATTTACTCTCTCTATTCCCCTCATGATCTTATACACCTCTATAAGATTGCCCCTTAGCCTCCTGTGGTCCAAGGAATAAAGTCCTAGCCTGGAATAAAGTTCTAGAATAAAGCGCTAGAATAAACTACTAGCTCAGCCCCACATTTCCAAAGCAACAACCCTCATAAATCTGATCTACATTTGGGTGAGTGGTCGAATGTTGCGTTGGGGAAACGGGTTGTATTGGTGGACCAGGCTTCCCATGAGACAGGGACCCAACTGGTGAGTGGTGGAATCTTACGTTGGGGAACGGGTTGCGTTGGGGGACCAGGCCTCCCATTGGGGCTATGGGTGAGTGGTGGAATATTGCGTTGGGGGAACGGGTTACGTTGGCGGAACGGGTGAGGGATCGAAACGCGTTGCGTTGGGGGAACAGGTGAGTGGTGGATTATTGCGTTGGAGGAACGGGGCCCACATGGTCTAGTTATCCACTAAAATCCTTCAACCCTTAACTTGTGTATGATTGTACTCCTGGTGTGATTTGACTGGATTACCGACAAAACAAAGCTTTTTCGCTGTACTTTGGTTCACGTGCCAATACTAAAGTAAATTAATTTAAAGTAAACTACAAGTTTGGTCTCGCCAAAGACTTGGACAGCTGCAAACAAAGGATGGTCACTGTGCATTTATACATGTGACAATAATAAACTTAAACCTAAACATTATCCAAAAGATGGTCCTTCTGGCTGTGTGTCGGCGCTCCTGTCGGGACTGCATTAGTGTCAGTTCAATTTGAGTCCAAGAGTGGGATTTAAACTGACGGACTTGTGACCCAGAGGCAAGGGTGTGTCACTGTGCATCATCTGTGACTCGTTTCCTTTCTAATGTGACAGATTGGTTTCCATTTCCAATCCTTATGGCTGGAGTTCAGCAAGAATGATGAAAGGAAACTGAAACTGAAACTGAAAGCATGAGAGTAATGGAGAAAAACACTGGGTTGAATCAGAAACAAAACTCAATTACAGAACAGGTCAACTCGAAGAGGAAATACTGAAATTTAATATTTTGCTCGATTAGAGATCGAATCATAGAGTTATATAATGTGGAAACAGGCCCATTGGCCCAACTTGACCATGCCGACCAACATGTCCCAGCTGTCTGTTTTTGGCCCATATCCCTCTAAACCAAACTTATTTATGTACTATCTTATCAAATGTTGTTATAGTACCTGCCTCAACTACCTGCTCTGGCAGCTCTTTCCATATACCCAGTGTGTGAAAAAGTTACCCCCCTGGTTCCTGTGAAATGTTTCCCCTTTCACCTTAAACCTATGTCCTCTGGTTCTTGATTCCAACCACTCTGGGTAAAGGGCTGTGCACATTTACTCTCTCTATTCCCCTCATGATCTTATACACCTCTATAAGATCGCTCCTTAGCCTCCCATGCCCCAAGGAATAAGGTCCTAGCCTCCCCACCCTCTCCCTCTAGCTCAGCCCCACATTTCTGAAGCAACATTCCTCATAAATCTGATCTGCATTCTTTGCAGCTTAACAACATCATTCCACAACAGGGTGGCCAAAACTGAACACTGCTCCAAATCCAGCCTCACCAACGCCCTGTGCAACTGTAATATCTTGTACAACTGTACCATTACATAACAACTTCTATACT
The DNA here is from genome assembly GCF_028641065.1 of Leucoraja erinaceus. Classification (NCBI taxonomy): domain Eukaryota; kingdom Metazoa; phylum Chordata; class Chondrichthyes; order Rajiformes; family Rajidae; genus Leucoraja; species Leucoraja erinaceus. Next base: position 114,961,343 of record NC_073377.1, read on the forward strand.
CAATACCCTGGCTGATGAAGGCCAATGTTCCAAAAGCCTTCTGAACCATCCTGTTTTTAACACCTGCCTTGTCCATTTCTGGTGCTTGATGATACAACTTTGGATAAGTTTAGGTAACCTCTAACTATAATGCTCTGTGAACTTTTGTCTTCATTCTGACAGATAGGAAATAAAACAACTTTTATGCTGCTTTCATAACTAATATTAAAGCTCAATTAAGTAAAGCTTGGTAAAACTGACGAATAACATTTTAATAGTTTGCAAATGTTTAAATATATCAACAGATATAAAAAGAGGTGAGTTTTAACATCTCAGAGAGCTGCGTTCTCACCCTATTCATTCTTATTTCATTCAACATTGATGGTCATTTTACCTTTCATAAAACCTGGTCTGCTTGTGAAACTACCAGACAAATGTTTTTGTCTGAAGAAGGGTCGTAACCCAAAATGTCACGTATCCATATCCTCAGGAGATGCTGCTGGTCCTGCAGAGTTACTCCAGCACTTTCTGGGTTTTTTTCGTTTACCGGCATCTGCAGTTCCTTGCGTCAAAAAGCTTCATCAAACAGTAGCTTTAGAATCATAATTATTTCAAAACCTAATCTCTCAAAATGCCTCAAACAGCATCACAGGCATTGACTCAAACACACACAAAAACATAAATGAGTGCAGGTGTCAGAGGTTATGGGGAGAAGGCAGGAGAATGGGATTTGGAGGGAAAGATAAATCAGCCGTGATTGAATGGCAAAGTAGACGATGCGCCAAATGGCCTAATTCTACTCCTATGACTTATCATCTTATGATAAATGATACATAAAATAATAACAGCTCAACTGCACTTCCTTCAATATTTACTGGAGCTGATGGAAGCCAAATTTTGCAATGCCTTAAGTTTCTATAAGTCCAGAGCAAAATTGTCAGGCTTTAAAATTATGTCTTAGTCCCAATCTCCCAACCTACATCAGTGGAGCACTTAAGGGCCTGTCCCACGAGCATGCGACTGCATGCGGCAAGCGCGACCTAACGTGGTCGCTTGAGCCGTACGGCCTCGTGGGGCCAGTCCCACTTCGATCGCCAGAGCCGTATGGAGTCGTGCAGAGCTGGTCCCGACATCGCGCACGGCTCTGAAAAACTGACACTGTCCAAACATTACGCGTGGCAATGGCCTGCCGGCCCGCAGCCACATTGATGCCATACGCACCGCCTCGACGGGCGTGCGCAGCATCTCGACACCGTATGCAGCGTCTTGACGGCGTACGCCTAGCGCGAACTTCCCGCGGACTTCGCTCGAACTTCACGTCTACTCGTACGGGATCATTCGACCTCCGCACGGTCCCCGCGCGGTCCCCGTGCGGCCCCCGCTTCCGGTTTGGTCGCGCTTGCCGCATGCAGTCGCATGCTCGTGGGATAGGCCCTTCAGAATTTTTTTCCTGCACTTCCTCTGTAACTGTAACACTATAAAGACATAACACTATATTCTCAAACTTGAGATGGCAAAATGGCAACATTTCCAAGCCGGTCAAGTCATTGATGGGATAATTCTCAATATCATTTATGTCTGACTTGATCTTTGAACAGAATTCAGAGTCAGGTGAATTAATGGAACTAAGATATCACAATGAATGGAATTGGAATAAGAGACGAGAGAAGATAGTGGAATATCTAATGGCACATGGCGTGCAATGAAAAACAAAAGCGATAGCCCAGATAACTGAAAGGTCTACAATCCCCACTCACTCACAGATAGATTACCCTCACATGCACACATAATACCACACAACACATTGGAGATGCAAGTTTGAATGCCAAAGATCTGGCCATTTTCACACTGATTATCTTTCTGTACCATGTCACCATTTTGATCACATATCCTAGTGGTTGCCACATGAACACCCACCAGATACATTAAAAAAAATTCAAAATATACTTTATTCGAGAATTAAATAAATACAATATATGATCCTTACAAAAACTCCATCCGACATTCTCGGAGGCCATACCTACATTCAATACTGTTTACAAAATGTACACAAATTTAACCCCCACCATTGCCATTCATGTGGCCCACTGGCGTGGAATCCCTTCCCTTATTTTTGCGGGGCGTCTCCACCACTCCCTGCCCCCCATGTCCAGCAGCAGAAGGACCCTAGACTGTAGTCCTCCCCCACAGAGGCTAGGCGTTGGCTGCACCAAGCTTCAGTGTGTTCCTCAGCACATATGATGAGCATGTATGCCATTCTACATGATGACGTCGGTCACAGTGCTCACCAACTGCGGCTCTGAGTCCGAGCCCTTCACTGTGGAAACGGAGGTTAAACAGGGATGCATCATCACACCCACCCTGTTTGTCATCTTCATTGCTGCCATACTTCACCTCATAGGTGAAGAGCTGCCACAGGGGACCCCGATCCTCTACAGAACTGGGTCGGTGGGCTCTTCAACCTTAATATGTTGAAGGCCAAGCACAAAGTCAGTAACACCACCATCATGGAGCTTCAGTACGCGGACAACTGCGCCATTGCAGCACACACTGCAGAAGACCTACAGGGCATCATGAATGCCTTTGCTAAGGCATACAGAGCCATGGGCCTAGCCTTAAACATCACAAGGACCAAGGTCCTACATCAACCTCCACCCAACCAACCGTATGCTAGTCCACTATAAAAGTGGACGACACCTCTCCTGAAAATGTTGACCACTTCCCCAACCTTGGCAGCATTCTTTCCTCAAAAGCTGACATCGACTCTGATGTCAACCGTCGCCTGAGTTGTGCCAGCGGAGCCTACGCCAGACTGAGGAAAAATGTCTTTGAAGACCGAGACCTAAAGGCTCAAACATAATGCAACACAATCTTCGATGGATTGGCCATGTCATCCGCATGTCCAACACACGTCTCCCTAAACAAATCCTGTACTCTCAATTGAAGGAAGGTCTGCGAGCGCCCGGCGGGCCAAAGAAATGCTTCAAGGACAACATCAAGTACAGTCTGAAGAAATTCCACATCACATCAAGCAACTGGGAGCACATTGCACTGGACAGGTGCTCCTGGAGGAAATCCATGTAGGAAGGAGCTGCACATCATGAAATGGACCTACACTTTGTGGCAGAGACAAAGTGACAGCACCGTAAGGAGAGAGAGAAGGGGGCTCGACGACTACCAACGAAGGCCAGTCTCCACTGCCCACATTGCACCAAGGTGTGTGGATCACGGATCGGCCTCAACAGATATCTGCAGACCCTATGGAGAGGAGAGGACAGTCATACTTGTTTTGAGTGACCACCGATGATGATGACTCTTGCCGTCTGCAGCAGGCCAGTCGGCAACATTTCCCGACGGACACCTCGCTCCGTTGGGAGATCAACAAAGCTCGGGCAGATGAAAAAGCGTCTTTCACCGAGTTGATGACCATCCAGCAGCAGTTGAAGTCAGTCTCTGAAAGCGTCCCTGGGAACAATCCGTAAATCAAAGAGTCCTCTATGACAGAGCTGTTTGGAATAAATAGTGACAGGGACCCTTGCAAACGTCTCCAGGATTTCTTTACAAATCCACACTCTGGGCAACCATCTCCTCTCCATCGCAGCTGTCCCAAGGGCAGCGTGCACTGCTATTGAGGTTCCGACTGTGCAGGAAGGATCTGATTGGAGGGCTTCCCTCACCGCCAGCCAAGCCAGGTCTTGGTACTTGGTGGTTAGTTCTGGCAATGAGGCATTTCGTCAGACAAGCTGGGCAGTCTGCTCTGGGAACCACACCACAGGATCCATGGAGTCATTTATCTGCAGTACCTGCAGGATGTTCCATTCTAACCACTGCCAAATGGACGTGTGGTCAAAGGTGTTGACCGGAAGAACCTTTCCAAGAATGACAGATGGGGGCGGCAATGTCCAACTGGCTGGCACATTGCATGGCATCTGCACCAGGCCCATCCATCGCAACACCGGGGACCGGTAGAACCTCAGGAGGTAGTGACACTTGGTGCCCACGTGCCTTGGCTTTACACTCTGCCTGATGCAGCCACACACGAAGGTGGCCATCAGGGTGAGGGCGACGTTGGGCACGCTTTTACCCCCATTGTCTGCCGACTTGTGCATTGTGGCCCGTTGCACCCGGTCAATCCTCGACCCCCAGATTAAGTGGAAGACAGCCCGGGTAATCCTTGTGGCATGGAGGGAGGGACTGGCCACACTTGTGCCAAGTACAGCAGCCCCGAGAGCACCTCACACCCGATGACCATTTCCCCCCCGTTATAGAGGGAGTGCTGCTTCCACAGCTCCAGTTTCTTCCCCACCTTGGCTATCGGCACCAGCCAATTCTTGTCACACACTTCAGTCTCCCCTGATCCACATCCCCAGTATCCTCAAGGTCAGGCTTGATGGTGATGGGGACGGAAGATCGGTCGGGCCAATTGCCAAAGAGCATGGCCTCGCTCTTCCTGTGGTTCACCCTGGCTCCCGAGGCCGACTCAAACTGGTCACAGATGCTAATCAATCTGCGGACTGACCATGAATCCGAGCAGAAGACGGCGACATCGTCCATGTACAGGGAGGTTGACCCGTGCCACCACTGCCTGGCAATGTCACTCCTCTTATGCTCGCGTCCTTCCTGATGGACTCCGCAAAAGGTTCAATACAACAGATGAACAAGACAGGGGAGACAGGGCAACCCTGCCTGACTCCAGACCTGATGGTGAAGCTGTCTGATTCCCACCCATTGATTTGGAGTGCACTACAGATATCGATGTAGAGCAGTTGAATCCAATTTCGGATTCCATCCCCAAAGCCCATGTTGGAGAGCACGTCCCTCATGTACGTGTGCGATATCCTGTCGAAGGCCTTCTCCTGGTCCAAGCTGACTAGGCAGGCATCCACCCGTCTGTCCTGCACGTAGGCAATGGTATCTCTCAGCAGCGCAAGGCTGTCTGAGATTTTCCTGCCAGGTACAGCGCAGGTTTGGTCCGGGTGGATCACCTGTCCCAGAGCAAACTCCATTGCACAAGGAGCAGAAAGAACACACCAGCTCAACAACTATCCATCCACCCCCACAGGCAACTCCCGTCGCATCTATGACAGAGTCTGCAGTTCCCCTACTGGACTATTGCCTGGCGCAGCAGTACAGTTGCTGCCTCACGGTGCGGACTCGATGGGCCGAAGGGCCTGTTTCCACACTGCATCTCTAAACTAAACTAAAGTAAAAGAGGATCACCTGAATTAGAGTGTAAGAAGAGGCTGGACAAACTGTTGGTGCTTAACAGCGCCAGAGACACGGGTTCGGTCCTGACTACGGGTGTTGTCTGTACATAGTTTGCACGTTCTTCCCGTGATCCCGTGGTGGTTGACACCTTTCACCCACATCCCAAAGACGTGCAGGTTTGTAGGTTAATTGGGTTCTGTAAATTGTCCCTACTGTGTCGGATAGAACTAGTGTACGGGGTGATTGTTGGTCATGCAGTATCTCTTCCCATGCAGTTTCTCTAAACTAATAGTAAAAGATAGAGTAGGTTGTCTGAGTCCTTTTCCCAGAGTGGAAATGTCAAATACTTCAGCTGAGAGGGAGGATATTTAAAAGGAGACTTGCAGGACGAGTTTATTTTTTAAAAGGAGTGAGAGAGTTGATGGGCAGAAGGAGCTGGGAGAGGGATGGGTGGAATTAGCAGACGGGTAGTGGATGATTGGTGACAGTGGGCACGGAGGGAGGCACTAGCAAGGCGGAGAGGTGGGGCGATGGGAGGGGCAAGATCCGATACTTCTGGTCATGACACAGGTGCGTTTCCCAGAGACGGAGTGAGAGTGAGCAGGTACTAGAGGCGAGGATGCTGTGCTGGGGCGAGGGAGCGTCTGTTCGGGAAGCGCTGCTGGGCAGCGGGGATAAGCGAGACATCTCTGAACCCACCGAGCTGGAATGTCTACGGGACTTACCAGTGAAGGAGGTTTCGTGCGGGGACGGACACTGCGTGTTGCTTCACACCGACGGCACGGTGTACACTTGCGGAGAGAACGATAGCCGGCAGCTCGGGAGGAAAGCGGGCAAGTGTGCCTTGGGTAAGCATTGCCACTGATCCTCATTCACAGTGGCAGAGCGAGGCGAGAGATCTGGCATCTTCGTGGAGTTTCAATGATTTCAGATCCAACAGATGCTCAGATTGAACTCTCCAAAGCCGCTGGAGTGACTCGGTGGGTCAGGCAGCATCTGTGGAGGATGTTTCGGGTCAGGCTTATTGTCGTGGGGGAGAGAAGGCTGCAAGTGGGAAGGGGCGGTGAGACAAAGTCTGGCGGCGACAGGTGGATACAGGTGAGGGGGTGGGGGAGCTTACTAACATCTCAAGTCTGAAGAAGGGTCCAGACGTGAAACGTTGTCTGTGTCCATCTCCCTCCATAGATGCTGCCTGGCCCGCTGAGTTCCTCCGGCACTTTTTTATGTTTTGATCAAGATTTCCAGCATCTGCAGTTCTTTGTGTCTTCAGTCTTGGACCTCATTCTGTTTGGACCAAGATACTTTTTCTCAGTTAAACCCACGCAGCTTTCAGGTCGGGACCCTTCTTCAGACGGAGAGTTTGTAGGTGAATTGTCTCTGTAAACTGTCCCCAATGTGTAGGGAGTGGATGCGAAGGTGGAATAACATGGAACTATAGTGTGAACGGGGTTTCCACTAGGGAAGTCCACTCGGTGGTTCTTCCATGCTAAATCAACCGATCAACCAAAAAGTCGCGGTTCAAACGCACTTTGCTCTTTGCTCAAGATTCCAGCAAATGCAGTCGCTGTGTCTTTGCTGTTTTACTCTCCTTTTCCCCCACTTCAGAGGAGACTCCTATATTAGATTTTCTGTTCTTCATTTACAGATGCTGTCTCGGGTTTAACAGCGTTTTTTGTTTTTATTACAGAATTCCACTTGCAATTTAATATATATATATATATATATATATATAAACACTATTGAATATATTCCAATGATATATAATTATATATGTAAATATATTCAACATCTTTCCAAGCTCCAGGTAGAAATCCATGACAATTTAATGCAACATAAAGTATTGCATATTGATAGTTAAATACGGTTCGTTCACTTTAACTACACAGACCGCCCCTTTCCTCTCTGTCCAACCCGAACGACGCAGTTGGAGAAAACACAGTTTCGTTTCCCGTTTTTGCTCTCCAGCAGGTTGTTTATTTGTAGAACAGTTTCGATTTTCCAGCGTGTATCAGTCCTTGGAGCATACAAGGAACTACAGCTGCTGTTTTACCAAAAAATATACAAAGCGCTGGAGTAACTCAGCGGTCAGGCAGCAGCAGCAGCAGCAGCACTGGAGACAATTCGGGTCGAGACCCTTCGGTTTGAAGAAGGGCGCCGACCCCAAACTTTACCTATCCGTGTTCTCCAGAGATTCTGCCTGACCCCCTCTGTTACTCCAGCGCTTTGAGTTTCTTTTAAGAACACGTTCAGTAACAGAGATAGAAACAAATAACGGCAGATGCTGGCTAATACAAATAACTACCCGTCTGAAGAAAGGTAAGTTAACGGAAATGCGTCTGTCCATTTCCCTCCACAGATGCTGCCTGACCCCTTGAGTTTCTTAAGTAAACTGAGCATTTTATTTCCACCATCTGCAGCCTCTTGTGTGTCCAGATTGTATAGGGTGATTTCACTAAAGGTCACTGGAGCGTGGATCCGCACCCACGTGACCAAAATTCTCAAGTGGAGGACACTCGAGAGTTCCGGTACATGTTAGTGGATGGGAAAAAACGCATTTTCCCACCCGTTAAAAACATAGAAAACGGCGAGGTTGTGAGCTGCAATTTACTGTGCCAGTCAGGGTGACCATGAGGCACAGCTACCTAGATTTACAGGAAAAAAAAAGATAGCAAGTAAGGTAAATTCAAGAGGGAACTGACGGTGCCAAACCGGCGGAAATGAACAGCCGACATTTGCCGTGGATATTTACAGGTCGAAAATATCGGGAATTATCGCGTTTGCTCGCTGAATTTCATCAAAAGTAAGACATTATTAACTTACTAGTGGAGTGCCAGGGACCGTCGAGAGCATAAATGGGCCCTACGTACACCACCGATAGCGAGGAGGGAGCAAGGCCATCGGGTGTTACTTGGCGGGGAGCTGCCGAGAATGATGGGTAGATCCAGTGTGAAGGGGCTGCCGAGAAGGAAGGCAGGACCCGCCGGGAGGGAGCTGCTGCCATGGACGGCGGCGGGCAGTAGATGGGACTGTTCAGTGAACTCTTGTAACTTTGTTGGTGCCAGAACGTGGTGACACCTGTGTATTTAGAAAAAATATAATTAAAAAAAAAGATATATATATATATTAATACTATAGCACACAGTAATACTGCTGTATGATTTTACCGAGTTGTACGCAAAACAAAACATTCCACTGTACAGAGATACATGTTATAGCAATGTTACAACATTTTGAGATTTTAAAAATCAAGTCTGCAATTTATCCCATCAGATAAAGCATAAAAAGAAGTTTAATTTGACACCTAATTCACTTTCAAATCTTCAGTATTAAAAAAAGTTATGGTCATTTTCATACTCGGAAATTAGCATCTTGTTCCCTATTGCATTGACCATTGACTTAACACAAAAGCTGTGATCGAGGACAGTCAAAAGCCCATAAATTTCTTAAAAATTAATAGAACTGAATGACGTTTTCAGTTGTTGTAGATTGAAGCATTTTGAAACAAATATAAAACTTGGATGACCTGAAATTAAAGCATATAATTAGTTCATTACCTAATTGTAGTCAAATACAAAATTGATCGTTGTGACGGAAATAGTAATAAACACCCAGACTGCCTTGAAAATTCAAAAATGTGATATTGTCAAGATCAGAACTTTAATATTATTGTATTGTATGCTGTAAGCCCGTAACAGATGGGTAAATAAATCACAATTTCCAGCAATAGACCAAGTCTTTATGGAGAAGATTAGTTGCTAACTGGAACATTGGCATACCATCATCATAACAGCAGGTAAGCACGGGAAGACTCGTGAAGGTTTTTCTTCTTCATCACTCTGTAGCATCATCATACTCCTCAGATTGTAACCAATAAGCAACATACCAATAAGTATATATTTTTTATTCTGAATAAAGTTTATAATTGAAATGAACACAAAATAAATCAACTCTTTCAGTGGATTGACAATCTGCTTGAGGAACTGAGTAAGTCAAGCAGCATCAGTGGGTGGAAAAGGATTTGTCGACATTTCGGGTGGAATTAGGACTGATTTCAGATTGCTTGTTGATCCACATCCCAGCATAAGTCTCTTGTGCCTAAGATAGACACAAAATGCTGGAGGAACTCAGCGGGACAGGCAGCATCTCTGGATAGAAGGAATGGATGACATTTTGGGTTGAGACCTTCAGTCTCTTAGGCCTCCTCTTTCAGTGGATCGGCCTATCGTTGGGGCAATGGAAGCAAGTAATATGGAATTAGTTAAGTCTCTGGAGTCACCAACAACAGTGGCACAGCCTCACAGTGCCAGTTTGATTTATTTGGTTATTTGTTCTATGGCCACTGTAATTATCATTGTGAATAATGCATGCACGTGACATATATCTCTGCTGCCGTTTATTTTACAGGGCAAGTCGCGACTCTAAATACACGGACAGTTGTCCAGGTGGCCTGTGGATGGCGCCATACACTGGCTCTTTGTGAAGATGGATCTGTCTTTGCCTGGGGAGCTGGAAATGATGGCCAGCTGGGCAGAGGGGAGTGCCCAGACTTTGTGTCTCAACCAAGGTATTGAGTCTAGTCCGAAAAGCAACGTGAATGTCACATGCTCATTACTAACCCAACACTAGATGGCTAGATGGTTGATGTGGGTTGTCATATTACCCCAACTAAATATCTCCTAGATTATACACGCCATCACCAGAATATGAGCATATGACATACATAGAAACATAGAAAATAGGTGCAGGAGTAGGCCATTCGGCCCTTCGAGCCTGCACCGCCATTCAATATGATCATGGCTGATCATCCAACTCGGTATCCTGTACCTGCCTTCTCTCCATACCCCCTGATCCCTTTAGGGCCACATCTAACTCCCTCGTAAATATAGCCAATGAACTGGCCTCAACTACCTTCTGTGGCAGAGAGTTCCAGAGATTCACCACTCTCTGTGTGAAAAATGTTTTTCTCATCTCGGTCCTGAAGGATTTCCCCTTTATCCTTAAACTGTGACCCTTGTCCTGGACTTTCACAACATCGGGAACAATCTTCCTGCATCTAGCCTGTGCAACCCCTTAAGAATTTTGTAAGTTTCTATAAGATCCCCCCTCAATCTTCTAAATTCTAGCGAGTACAAACCGAGTCTATCCAGTCTTTCTTCAAAATGAAAGTCCTGACATCCCAGGAATCAGTCTGGTGAACCTTCTCTGTACTCCCTCTATGGCAAGAATGTCTTTCCTCAGATTAGGAAACCAAAACTGTACGCAATACTCCAAGTGTGGTCTCACCAAGACCCTGTACAACTGCAGTAGAACCTTTCTGCTCCTATACTCAAATCCTTTTGCTATAAATGCTAACGTACCATTTGCCTTCTTCACTGCCTGCTGCACCTGCATGCCTACTTTTAATGACTGGTGTACCATGACACCCAGGTCTCGTTGCATCTCCCCCTTTCCTAATCCACCATTCAGATAATAATCTACTTTCCTGTTTTTGCCACCAAAGTGGATAACCTCACATTTATCCACATTATACTGCATCTGCCATGCATTTGCCCACTCACCCAGCCTATCCAAGTCACCTTGCAGCCTCCTAGCATCCTCCTCACAGCTAACACTGCCCCCCAGCTTCGTATCATCCGCAAACTTGGAGATGTTGCATTCAATTCCCTCGTCCAAATCATTAATATATATCGTAAATAGCTGGGGTCCCAGACCTGAGCCTTGCGGTACCCCACTAGTCACTGCCTGCCATTGTGAAAAGGACCCGTTTACTCCTACTCTTTGCTTCCTGTCTGCCAGCCAGTTCTCTATCCACATCAATACTGAACCCCCAATACCGTGTGCTTTAAGTTTGTATACTAATCTCTTATGTGGGAACTTGTCGAAAGCCTTCTGAATGTCCAGATATAACACACCCACTGGTTCTCCCTTATCCACTCTACTAGTTACATCCTCGAAAAATTCTATAAGATTCGTCAGACATGATTTACCCTTCATAAATCCATGCTGACTTTGTCCAATGCTTTCACCACTTCCCAAATGTGCTGCTATTCCATCTTTAATAACTGATTCTAGCAGTTTCCCCACTACCGACGTTAGACTAACTGGTCTGTAATTCCCCGTTTTCTCCCTCCCTCCCTTTTTAAAAAGTGGGGTTACATTAGCTACCCTCCAATCCTCAGGAACTACTCCAGAATCTAAAGAGTTTTGAAAAATTATCACTAATGCATCCACTATTTCTGGGGCTACTTCCTTAAGTACTCTGGGAAGCAGCCTATCTGGCCCTGGGGATTTTTCGGCCTTCAATCCATTCAATTTACCTAACACCACTTCCCAGCTAACCTGGATTTCACTCAGTTCCTCCATCTCATTTGACCCCCGGTCCCCTGCTATTTCTGGCAGATTATTTATGTCTTCCTTAGTGAAGACAGAACCAAAGTAGTTATTCAATTGGTCTGCCATGTCCTTGTACCCCATGATCAATTCACCAGTTTCTGACTGCAAGGGACCTACATTTGTTTTAACTAATCTTCTCTTCACATATCTATAAAAGCTTTTGCAATCAGTTTTTATGTTCCCTGCCAGTTTTCTTTCATAATCTATTTTCCATTTCCTAATTAAGCCCTTTGTCCTCCTCTGCTGGTCTCTGAATTTCTCCCAGTCCTCTGGTAGGCTGCTTTTTCTGGCTAATTTGTACGCTTCATCTTTTGTTTTGATACTATCCCTGATTTCCCTTGTTATCCACGGATGCACTACCTTCCCTGATTTATTTTTTTGCCAAACTGGGATGAACAATTGTTGTAGTTCATCCATGCAGTCTTTAAATACCTTCCATTGCATATTCACCGTCAACCCATTAAGAATCAATCGCCAGTCTATCTTGGCCAATTCACGTCTCATACCCTCAAAGTTACCTTTCTTTAAGTTCAGGACCCTTGTTTCCGAATTAACGATGTCACTCTCCATCCTAATGAAGAACTCAACCATATTATGGTCACTCTTGCCCAAGGTGCCACGCACAACAAGACTGCTAACTAACCCTTCCTCATTACTCAATACCCAGTCTAGAATAGCCTGCTCTCTCGTTGGTTCCTCTACATGTTGGTTTAGAAAACTATCCCGCATACATTCCAAGAAATCCTATTCCTCAGCACCCTTGCCAATTTGATTCACCCAATCTATATGTAGATTGAAGTCACCCATTATAACTGTTTTACCTTTGTTGCACGCATTTCTAATTTCCTGTTTGATGCCATCCCCAACTCCACTACTACTGTTAGGTGGCCTGTACACAACTCCCACTAGCGTTTTCTGCCCCTTAGTGTTTAGCAGCTCTACCCATATTGATTCCACATCCTCCAAGCTAATGCCCTTCCTTTCTATTGCGTTAATCTGCTCTCTAACCAGCAACGCTACCCCACCTCCTTTCCCCTTCTGTCTATCCCTCCTGAATATTGAATATCCCTGGATGTTCAGCTCCCAGCTTTGGTCACCCTGGAGCCAGGTCTCCGTGATCCCAACTATATCATAGTCATTAATAGCTATCTGCACATTCAAATCATCCACCTTATTACGAATGCTCCTTGCATTGAGACAAAAAGCCTTCAGGCTTGTTTTTACAACACTGTTACCCCTTATACTATTATGCTGAAAAGTGGCCCTTTTTGATTTTTGCCCTGGATTTGCCAGCCTGCCGCTTTTACTTTTCACCTTGCTACCTATTGCTTCTACCCTCATTTTACACCCCTCTGTCTCTACGCTCACACATTTAAGAAACCCTTTCCCTTTAACTCCATCCTCCACTATCCCATTAGACACCCCACCCCCCTTATTCAGTTTAAAACCACCCGTGTAACAGTGGCAAACCTGCCTGCCAGAATGCATGTCCCCCACCTGTTAAGATGCAATCCGTCCCTTTTGTACAGTTCCCCCTTACCCCAAAACAGATCCCAGTGATCTAAGAATCTAAATCCCTGCCCCGTGCACCAGTTCCTCAGCCACACGTTCAGGTCCCATATCTCCCTGTTCCTGCTCTCGCCAGCACGAGGAACTGGAAGCAAACCGGAGATAACAACCCTGGAGGTCCTGCTTTTCAGCATTTTTCCGAGCTCTCTAAAGTCATGCTGCAGATTATTCATCCCCTTCTTTCCGACATTGTTTGTGCCAACATGCACTACCACTTCCAGATGTTCACCTTTGCCCTTGAGGATTTTCTGCACTCTGTCTGTGACATCCTGGATCCTGGCACCAGGAAGGCAGCACACCATCCTCGCATCCCGTCTGTTGCCGCAGAAACCCCTGTCCGTACCTCTCACAATGGAGTCTCCCACTACAATGGCGTTGCCTGCCTTAGGCCTTTTTGCTCAACAGCCCTATTCGCATCGCACACCAGTCCGCCGCTCAGTGTAAACACGTCTTCTGTCCCGACAGCTTCTAAGTGGGTGAACCTGTTCACAAGAGGTACAACACACGGGGACGTTGGCATTCCATGCTTCCCTCCCTTTCTCACTGTCACTGTACAGACACCTCCTCGCCATAATATTATTAAACTCAAAACTGATTAGTACAGGTGTTAGGTGTTATGGGGAGAAGGCCGGAGAATGGGGTTTTAAACTAATTTAAAGTAGCTCTTTCTTCCCAATAACACTTTATAGCATAATCCCTCCCTTCACCACCTCCAGTTTAAATTCCAGTTGGAATATTTTGGAGGACCAAGAACCAAGAGAGGGAAAGATAGATCAGCCATGATTGAATGGCGGAGTAGACTTGATAGGCTGAATGGCCTAATGCTGCTCTTATAACTTATGAACCTATGAAGACTCTGACGAGCGTAGATATGTATGTATGTGTACATACACGCAATTCCCTGTGAATAGCAGAACTAGTTTCATTGCGTTCTCTCCACTTTTAATAATTGTTCTTTCTTATCAGTTTTATGAGCATTTTGAACATCGCACAGCACAGGGACAGGCCCTTCTGTGCCAAACATAATTGCAGGACCAACCTAGCACATAATCCATACCCCTCCATGCCCTGCATATCCATGCGCCTACTTAAAAGACTTTTAAATGCCACCTCCACATCGGCCTCAAACACCACACCAACACTCACTGGCATGTTTAAAAATCTTCTTTACACATCTCCTTTAAACTTTTCCCCACTCACCTTAAAGCTTGTTTCTCTAATATTTTGTATTTCCATCCTATGGAAAAAAGGTTTTGATGTCATTCATTACAATACGATTTCACCTTATCAAGTGACTTTCGATGTATATTTCCCGAATTATGGAGAAATAGACTTACTGACATGAGTAATTAAAAAAGCCATCTTTTATCCAGGAATGGTCTATTTCCACAGCCTTTTAGGTATTCTACGTCAAGGGTTGCCAACTTGGGTTAAATGTACCTACCCAGGGGGTAAATTTCATCTACCCAGGGGGTAAATTTGTTGATTCTGGATTTGTACATATTTTTGCTCATTGACTGACTGTGTTTGGTTCTCATATACCGGTATCTGTTCATCATTAGTGGTTCATAAATAAGTGAAATAACATTGTTATGTGCTATTAAAGTTGCCAGGGGTAAACGGGACAAAACATTTAGGAATCCATGTTCTAAATACTTGTATAATTACATAATAGAATAATAGAATTAAACAGCGTGCTAAATAGGTGATGATTCAGGTCGGAACCCTTCTTCAGATTGATTATAGAGGGGGTAAAGGAAGCTGAGAGAGTGGGGAGTTAGGACAAAACCTGGCAGGTAATAGATGGATTCAGGTGGAGGGGGTGGAAGTCGGTCGATCGATAAGCAGATGTTTGGAACCAAGGCCAAAGATTAAAGCAGAAGGTGTGAGATAGACTGGTTGAAGATTTGCAAATTGTGGAAAATGTTGTTGGAAGGGAGAAAGGAGAGAAATAGGTGCAAGTCCAGGTGGGACACGGGGGAGTAGTGGGTAAAAAGAAGTGAGTGTGGAGGAGAAAAGGGAAATCATCCACAATCACAAACAAAGGGGGTTTGTTAGACAATTACTAAAATTGGAGAATGCAGTGTTCACATCATTGGATTGCAAGCTACCCAAGTATAATTTGAGGTGCTGTTCTTCTAGTTAGGGTGTGACCACAACCTGGCAATGGAGGAGGCCCAGAAAGATCAGGACGGGAATGGGGAGTTAAAATGGTTAACGGCTGATAGAGCCAGTAGGCCTTGGTGGACTGAGCGCAAGTGTTCAGCGAAACAGTTGCTGAGTGTACACTTGGTCCCGCTGATGGGCATGAGGCCACATCAGGAACACGTGATGCAGGAGATGATTTTTGAGGAGGTGCACGTGGACCCCCCCTCTTTATCTTGTCCCCTCAAACCTCAGATTTGGTGATCTTCAGGTGTACAATGACGAGTAATTCTTCCATCACCCTTAAGTGATTGACACTATCATGCACATGTACCACACCTTATCGGAGATTTGGAAAAATATTTGTCATTTACCTGCAGGAAGGTGACGCAACTTGATGGTCCTATTGTTCAGGTTCGATGCGGCCATTCCCACTCCCTGGCTCTTTCTCAAGGTAACGTCAATCTCGTTGTACAATCAAGTATTTAACCAAGTGTTCCTTATCGCGCCTGTTATTGGAATTTCTAAATGAAAGCTTTGTTCGATCACTTTAGATTGTACAGTCTATTCCTGGGGACAGAACATTTATGGGCAGCTGGGAATTAAAACAAGCTTGAAGAAGCAGCCCAGTCCACAGAGTGTGAGATGTCTGCATGGGATCCCAGTGGCCCAGATAACTGCAGGAGAAAGTCACAGCTTTGCCCTCTCTTTATCGGGTGCAGTCTACGCATGGGGGAGAAATGACCGTGGACAGCTGGGGCTCAAAGACACAGCAGGTAAGAACACATTGGAGTGGCTTTATCCACAGATGTCAGTAAAGAGAGAGTGAGAAGTGTTTCATTATCGAATGTAGATAGAAACATGGAAACATAGAAAATAGGCGCAGGAGGAGGCCATTTGGCCCTTCGAGCCTGCACCGCCATTCATTGTGATCATGGCTGATCATCCACAATCAGTAACCCGTGCCTGCCATGTACAATAACCCCAATACGTGCAAAAAGGCCAAAAATCCTTAGTGCAACCAAAGGCAGCCCATAGTTCACTGTTCGGTTAGTTTTACAGATACAGCATCAAAATAGGCCCTTCGGCCCAACAAGTTCATGCCGACCATCGATCGCCCATTCACACTAGTTTTATGTTATCCCACTTTCTCATATGGTTATGTCATAAGGTCATAAGTGGCAGTAGGATTAAGCCATTCAGCCCATCAAGTCTACTCCACCATTCAATCTTTTTCTCCCTCCTAACCCCTTTCTCCTGCCTTCTCCCCATAACCTCTGACACCCATACTAATCAAAAATATATCTATCTCTGCCTTAAAAATATCTACTGACTTGGCCTTGACAGCCTTCTGTGGGAAAGAGTTCCACAGATTCACCAACCTCTGACAAAATAAATTTCTCCTCGTCTCCTTCCTAGAAGAACGTCCTTTAATTTTGAGGCTATGACCTCTAGTCCTAGAGTCTCCTCTCCACATCCACTCTATCCAAGCCTTTCAATGTTCTGTATGTTTCAATGAGGTCCCTCCTCATTCTTCTACACTCCAGCAAGTACAGGCCCAGTGCTGTCAAATGTTCATCATAGGTTAACCTACTCATTCCTGGGATCATTTTTGTAAACCTCCTCTGGACCCTCTCCAGAGCCAGCACATCCTTCCTCAGATTTGGTGCCCAAAATTGCTCACAATATTTCAAATGAGGCCTTATCAGCACCTGAAAGAGCCTCAGCATTACATCCCTGTTTTTGTATGCATACCATCTTTAAATAAATGCTAGCATTGAGTTTGCTTTCTTTACTACTGATTCAACTTGCAGATTTACTTTTTGGGAATCCTGCACCAGCACTCCCAAGTCCCTTTGCTCCTCCGGTTTCTGGATTCTCCTCCTATTTAGAAAATAGTCTCCACCTTTATTCCTTCTCCCAAAATGCATGACTCTACACATTGCTACTCTATATTCCATCTGCCACTTCTGCCTACTCTCCCAACCTGCCCAAGTCCTTCTGCAGAGTCCCTGCTTTTTCTATGCCACCTGCATTTCCACCTATTTCCATATCAGCCGCAAACTTGGCCAGAGAATACTTCAATCTCCTCGTCCACATCATTCTCATCTATTCCCTATACACGAGGGGCAATTTACAGAGCTCAATTAACCTACAAACGTGTTTTTTGTAGAGCCTGGCGGTTGTTAGGAAAGAAGCTGTTTGTGATCCTTGAAAGTCATGGTTTACAGACTCCTGCACTTTTTTTGCTCTTGGTTCCATTATCTGGTGAATCAGATGTGAAATGGTTAGGATTTCTGAATAGTTGTATCGAGGATTATTTGGAGTTTGACTGAGGCACGGTCCCAGCACCAGTCAGGTCCCATCTTGAACAGCCTGGCACAAGAAATCCATGAGACCCTTGGATCCCCTAGATTGTTTGCTTCATCCACTGTCCACTTGCTACATTTATCATCAGTGCTTCTGACTCCACTCCATCAAGGGGGAATCCCTGACAAATTGATCCCTCCTTCATTCTTGTTCTGTTGGTTGCCAGTATTTACACCCAATTTTGTAAGATTTTATACACATCGCAGCTGATGAATGGCATAATCCCTATTTGTACCAGTTAAAAGAACATTGTCATTGCTCATGTTTGTATGATGGTAGAAATAAGGTTTCTGTCTATAATCTTCTGAATGCCAGAAAAACACAACTGCCTGAGCTGAATGCATTTGTGAAAAGACTTGGTAAAATTGTATCCAAATTGGTAAATTAAATCCTTAAAATGTCTTTCTACGGTTCACTTTTCTTCTGGTTGTTTCAGGGCGAAATGACACTTGAGATTGAAGCATATTGATAAGAATTTCCCCCATCTCTAGATGCCTCAAAACTTCTTCAGTGCTGAAAAAGGACACAAAGTGTTGGAGTAACTTAACGGTTCAGGCAGCATCTCCGGAGAACATGATCAGGTGACATTTCGGGTCGAGACCGATCTTAAACGTCAACTATCCATGTTCTCCAGAAATGCTGATGACCCGCTGAGTTACTCCAGCACTTTGTGTCTTTATTTTTAAACCTGCATCCGTAGTCCCTTGTATTCCTTCCATTGACTCCATTTACACATTATGCTGCCTCAGCAAGACCACCAGCACAATCAAGGATGAGTCACACCCAGCCACTCCCTTTCCCTCACTCCCTCTCCCATCAGGCAATGAAGTGTGAAAACGCACACCACCAGATTCAGGGACAGTTACTTCCCAGCTGTTTTCAGGCAACTGAACCATTCTACTAACAACTAGAGGACAGTCCTAAGCTACTATCTGCCTCATTGGAGACCCTCAGACTATCTTAACTAGCTTTATCCTGCACTCAGCGGGATTCCCGTTATTCCCTTTAACATTATCTCTGTGCCCTGTGGATAGCTCGATGGTAATCATGTATAGTCTCTCTGCTGACTGGTTGGCACGCAACAAAAACTTTTCCCTGTACCTCGTTACACGTGACAATAAAATAAACTATATCTCCTTTGCTGATGCAGGTTGTTTTTTTTTTTCAACAGAATGCCACGACCCATGTCTTGTGCAACAACTGAAGAAGCTCAATGTGACCTATATCTCCTGTGGCAACAAACATACTGTTGTTGTAACTAAGGTATGCTTTTGGTTAATATTGTGATCCACTCCATAGCAGCCACTAATCGGAGAGTTTAGAAGTGAGTTTCAATGATACTTCATTGTCACATGTGCTGAGGTACAGTGAAATTCTTTGTTTTGCATACAATATACAAAGTATGCAAAGAGTTGCCATGTATAGGGTGCAGACAAAGATACAATAGTATTCATTATAGTCCAGATGATCCCTCATTGATCTCGGTGCACAACTACCCCACCGGGTCCCTACTTGTTCTTGTGTAACAAGAGCAGCAGGAGTAGACCTCTGACCACTCGGCTATTTAACTTGCTCCACCGTTTAAGATCTGAAGAAGGGTCCCGACCTGTAACGTTGCCTGCCCATTGCCCTACACAGATGCTGTTTGACCCACTGAGCTCCTCCAGCACTCCAGTTTTGATTCATGATTGCAGCATCTGCAGTTCCTTCTGCATCCACTGTTTAATAAAATCTTTATTGATGTGATTGTAACATCAACTCCATAACTTGCCCCTGCCCGCAGTAATCTTTCACAACTGGCCCCACCACATGACTTATTTAGATTCTATCCACCTCATTTTAAGGAAGGAATTGCAAATAACTTCAGAAAGAAAAAAAAAAAAATAATAAAGAAAAAAGATCCAGGAGATAATCAAGATGTTGTTAAGCTGGAAAGAGTGCAGGGAAGATTTACAAAGATGTTGCCAGGACTCGAGGGTCCGAACTATAGGGAGAGGTTGAACAGGCTGGGACTGTATTCCAGCCGTCAATAACTCGTATCTGTTATGATAACCACAGCATGGGCACTTGAGTCCCGGCGGTGGGCGGTGGAGGATGGGCTGCGTGAGTCACGGCGGTCAGGTGAGGGCCGCGGGAAAGACAAATATCGCTCGGGGACGCGCCGCCGAGAACAAAGAGGGACCCGGCATAGGGGTGGGCTGAATGAATTTTAAAAAGGGCCTTGCGGGGGAGGGGGTGCCGATAGAATAAAGGGAGACCCAACATGGGAGGGGGTCGAGAAAACATAGAGGGACCATCGGGACTATAATGAATACTGGTGTAACTTTGTTGCACCTTCTACTTGGTAACTCTTTGCACACTTGTGCATTGTATGTAAAACTGAATTTCACTGTACCTAAACACATGTGACAATGAAGTACCATTCGTTCATTTATCCATTCATTCATTCTTTCTTTCGTTCAAGTTGGGCCAATAAGGGCCTGTATGCTGTATGATTTAGTGACTCAGTGATTTTGTGTGCAGATTTCACTCACTTGATGGCTGCTTTAATATTATTATTGTTCATCCCCCAACCCTCCCCATTACAGGATGGAGATGTATTCACATGTGGAGATGGGAATGTGACCTTTCAAAAGGTGAAGCAAGTCAAGGGCAAGGTTTCCCAGATAGCTTGTGGAAGGTGAGTGGCATCAGTGTTTGACATGCAGCCAGCCTGTCCATTTCTTCAAAGCTACCATTGATTCCAGCCCATTCTGATGAGTCACACACAGTGATCTTATTTGTTGACTTGTGTTGTTTAGCTTCCACACACTCGCCTACATCCCCTCCTCTGATCTTGTGGTTTCCTTTGGCTCTGCAAACCGAGATGAAACGGAGGAAGGTTCATCAAGAGACCAAGTTTATCAAGGTAATCATACTACAGGAACTCACTCCTGACTTTATATTTAGTTTTCACCCTGTAATATTTTAACACATTTGGTGAGATGAGATCATAGAAACATAGAAACATAGAAAATAGGTGCAGGAGTAGGCCATTCGGCCCTTCGAGCCTGCACCGCCATTCAATATGATCATGGCTGATCATCCAACTCAGTATCCTGTACCTGCCTTCTCTCCATACCCCGGATCCCTTTTGCCACAAGGGCCACATCTAACTCCCTCTTAAATATAGCCAATTAACTGGCCTCAATGGCCTTCTGTGGCAGAGAATTCCACAGATTCACCCCTCTCTGTGTAAAAAATGTTTTTCTCATCTCGGTCCTAAAAGATTTCCCCCTTATCCTTAAAGTGTGACCCCTTGTTCAGGACTTCCCCAACATCGGGAATAATCTTCCTCCATCTAGCCTGTCCAACCCCTTAAGAATTTTGTATGTTCCTATAAGATCCCCCCTCAATCTTTTAAATTCTAGCTAGTACAAGCCGAGTCTATCCAGTCTTTCTTCATAGGAAAGTCCTGCCATCCCAGGAATCGGTCTGGTGAACCTCGATGGCAAGAATGTATTTCCTCAGATTAGGAGACCAGAATTGTATGCAATACTCCAGGTGTGGTCTCACCAAGACCCTGTACAACTGCAGTAGAACCTCCAGGCTCTTATACTCAACCTCCCTGCTCTTATACTCAATTTCGCTCTTCGTCTAACTGGCGATTATAGAAACGTTATTTCCTTGGTTCCTTCTCAACTTTCATACATTTGTTGGTGGAATGACGACGTTAGCAGGAGACTGAATCCTATGTCTTCTCCACATCACTTCCAGCCTTGGTTACTGTCTCCACCCTTCTCTCCCCCACCTGACCCGTCTCCCAATCAACCTGGATCCATCCACCTTTCACTTGACATCTATTGCCCCACCACTTCAGCTCACCTCTTTCTATCATCTGCTAGGCTGGGATAGAGGGGATGTGGAGGGCTTCGACAGAGTGTATGTGGAGAGCGTGTTTCCACTAGTGGGAGAGTATAGGTTTAGAGGACTTAACCTCAGAATTAAAGGACGTTCCTTTAGGAAGGAGATGAGGAGGAATTGATTTTGTCTGTGTGTGGTGAATCTGTGGAATTTTACTTCGCAGTCACATGAGTGACTACGTGAAGAACCCGCCAGGACGCATGCGTGTCATATCGCTTCACGCATTGCGAAACGACAGGCGGGGTGGAGCGTTCCCCCGCAGCGGTAATTTTGAAACCGAGACCGACAGGTAAGTGAATTACTCTGCGGTCGTTTTTTGTTTCCCGTGCTGTTTTTTACAGGGGGAAACTATGGACAAAAATAGAGTCCACAAGGGCTGCGTCTAAGCTGGCTGGGGAGGACCGCGGAGTTGCGGGCAGCCGGCAGCAGCTGAAGGCACCAGCATCACCGTTAGTGGGATCAGCTGTGCCCGACTTGGCACCCACGCCGGCCAGATCAACACCACGGCCGGGCGGGAAGGCTATACAGAAAAGAGCCGTTGACTCTGACAAGTCAGACTGCAAAGAAATGCCGCATGGACCAGCGTTACTGGGGCCCAATGGAGCGGCCTATGGAGCAGATGCTCCACTGTGACAGACTCCGGGAGATGGAGGCTAGTCACCATGGATATATAATACACCCATGGCAGCACCTTATGCAGGGCTGCACAGTGCATCTCCCTCGACAGAGGGGAGTACTGGGAGCTAATTCTGGGCTGGCTCTGAAGTGGGGTTTGCTGAAGAGACAACCAGTGTGCAGGGGGTGCAAGAACAAGGAAACCTCCTGGAAATGGAGTCCAAGTTTGTACATTAAAAACAACTACAGGAACATGGCTGTAATGGACACTACTGCCAAATATTTGGCACCGGTAAATGTGTATCCCTCAAAATTACCCGCGGTGAACAGTTGCATCTGGAAACATATTGGAGTGGGAGTCAGAAGCCAGGATGTTTAGCTTCAGAAAATCCTAAAATTGTTGACTGCAGGGATCAGTTTTTTGCCCGAACAATGGATGGAAAAGAGATGTCAGAACAACAGCAAGGCGCTGTGGCATTATTCTGCAATACGCAGTACGAGATTAATAGTCTCAGGAGAACGCCATCCGCCCAGCCTAAATTTGCAGAGATATGCAGACCTGGAGGTACTAAACCACCAATATCACTACTTGGGGGCAACCTGTCAAAACAGGTAAAAGAGCTCGATGAGGAGGCTAAAACCCTGGGGCTCATAAAGGCAGCAACAGGTAGGACCTCCTACACACAACAACAGCACCCCTACGCACCCACCAGCAGACAAGACACACAGAAGCTGGTGAAAGCTCAAAGGCCGGGCAAACAGGACAGAGGTCTTTTTTAGGCCATGGCCCAGACCGGCCTTCGTGGAAGATGCGCAACCCCAAATCCCAAATCCAAACTCCGATGCCACAACCTCTACGGCGACTGCACAGGAAGAAATAAACTTTCCACTGGTCACCATGGAGGTAGGGGGGTCTGGTCTCTTCCAAAAAACAGGAAGTGTAAATAATACACAAATTGGTGGTAGATTACACTTTTTTTTGGGAGGCATGGAGTGCAATAACTACTAACACTTCTTTTCTATTTAGTATTCAGGGATATACAATTGAATTTGTGCACAAAATCTTTTCCCGGTTCAGCATGTACCAAACTGAACGTTCGTGCTTTCACGATAAGAAAAACTGGAAGCGCATGCTAGGGAGTCATGGGAAAAAACCCAACACGACTCTTTGGAATTTGTGTCAATATCTTTACGAAAAACCAAAAAGATGTGGTTGCCGCATCATTCAGGTCTGACAAAACTGAATACATTTGTGCAGTAAATTCATTCAAAATGGAAACCTTTGTTACTGCCAAACAATTGATTTCCATAGGCTATTTTATGGATTGCATCCATTTAAAGATGCTTACTATTTGGTGCCTATGCGGAAGGATTACAAACATTATTAATTCTAAGCTAACACCTTCCACCACTATAGACTACTTGGGGTTTACCTTTGACTTAGTTCACATGTGGGTAACTTATCAAAGGACAAGGCAACAGACTTAACTGAGGCCTGCAACAACCTCATTGACATCAGTGAACCATATATTCGACTGGTAGCAAGGGTAATTGGCAATATTGTGACTGCTTTTCCAGCCACACTGTTTGACCTTTGTATTACCAATAATTACAAAGGGCAAAGGTACAAGCACTTAAAATCAATACTGGTCATTTTGATAGACCAATGAAGCTACCAATCTAAGTAATTACGGAATTACAATGGTGGGGGAAAACATTCGGCATTGTTCCAGCCCTATCATTGTCAGCAACTATTCAATGGTGCTACAAACTGACGCCAGTGTTCATAGTTGGGGTGCTACTAATTCCATCTCTAGTTGTGGATATAGATGGGATGCACAAGAGGCATCATTGCTTCAGATACATGTCATAAACTACTTGGAAATGTTGGGTGTGTTCTATGGACTAAAATCGTACTGTTCAGAAATGCATCACCTGCATGTTAGACTACAGATTGATAACACCACCGTGGTGGCATATACTAACTATATGGGTGGAATCAAATCGGTATCATGTGATAATCCGGCTAACACAATTTGGCAATGGTGTATTCAGAAAAATATTTGAATATCAGCTAGTTACCTACCAGGTAACCTCAAATTCAGTGGCAGACACCAGGTCACGCAAATTCAATGACAAACATTGAATGGATGTTGGACCGCAAAGTGTTTGCTGATATTGTAGCATGATATGAAACACCAGAGATCGATCTATTTGCAAGTCGGCTTAATCACCAGTTGCCTATCTATGTTTCTTGGGAATCAGACTGGGGCATCAGCGATGGATGCCTTCTCGATGCATTGGGGGGGGGGAAATTGTTTTTTCTATGCATTCCCCCCTTTCTGCCTCATCAGTCGGGTATTACGCAAGATACAACTAAACTCGGCGTCTGTATTTTGGTAGTGTCCAATTGGCCTACTCAACCATGGTTCCCTGTGATTCTTGTTATGGTTTGAGAACCATGTATCTCCGTTCCGAAATAACCAGATTTGTTGGTTCATCCCATAATGGGCGGGAAAATCATCTCTACCATAATAGGACAAATGTGTTGGTTTGCAGAATCTTAAGAAACCATTTCCGGACCTGGGACTAATGGACCGAACAATGAACATATTACAGCGGCTCACAGGCAGTCCACCAAGAAACAATATCGTGTCTACATCAGGAAGTGGAGATATTGTTCTAGGAGCAACATCACTAACTGTACGAAGAACATAACTTCTGTTCTGAAATTCCTGGCTAGCCTCCACTATGATGAGGAACTCAGTTTAGTGCCACAAACTGCGCCAGAAGTGCCCTTTCAGCATTCTGGGGCAAGGATCAGAGCGTCATTCTGTCGGGACTCACCCCCTGGTGACTAAACCTATGAGGGGAATTTTAATATCCCCAAGGACTAGGTATTCCCATATATGGGATGTGAGTGTAGTCCTAACATTACTGAGGAATTGGTCACCAACTACAGCTCTGTCCCTGCATAGACTTACACATAACATAGTCATGCTTATGGCATTAGTCTCAGCACAATAGAGTTCAGTCTTTACATAAATTAAGGCTGGATAGTATCACCACTTCAACGAGTAAAATAACCTTTTACATCCACGAATTAGTTAAACAGAACAGACCGGGATCATCAGGCCTCATATAGAATTCAGTGCATACCCAATAGATGATTTCCTATGCATTATGAGACATTTATTCTTATACATAGAGAACTCTAAACAGCTCGGAGGCAATGAGATGGCTGAAACAGGTTTTACCGCTGCTGGGGTGGATACTAACATATTCAAATCTCATACCACCAGGGCTGCAGCTACATCAGCAGCAAAGGAATTGGACGTACCTATGGACCAAATCCTGGGGACAGCAGGATGGTCATAAGAGAAAACCAGTGGTTAAACCTGTGACATTGCAGAATCAAATTTAGTTCTGTACCATGATTTACCCCATAAGACAGGGGCTATAATTTGTTGTTAATAGTTCATCATGGAATTTCAATGTCGGATTCATGTTTGAATACGTTAACACTATTCCTCCCTTAGTCAATTAAGGCAGTTGTGAGGCATGGACTCGTTTCCACGGCATGAAATCACAGAGCTTTAAAATCTTCACGTAGTCACTCACGTGACTCCGAAGTAAAATAGTAAGATTAAACGAGAACTTACCAGTTTGAAGTTTGATCTTTATTTTATGAGGAGTAATGTTGAGGGGTTACGTGCCCTCCGCTCCCACCCTCGATCATAAAGTTCAACTGGTATCCTATTACTCTAATCTTACTATGTTCAGTTCATTACTGTTATCTGTGATTTCACACCGCTGCTTTGAAGAATGACACGCATGCGTCCTGGCGGGTTCTTCACGTAATCCCTCAACGTTATAAACCCTCATAAAATAAAGATCAAACTTCAAACTGGTAAGTTCTCGTTTTAATCTTACTATTCTTTGCCACAGAAGGGTGTGGAGGCCTTTAATGGATATTTTGAAGGCAGAGATAGATAGATTCTTGATTGAGTGCGTGTGTCAAGGGTTATGGAGAGAGGGCAGGAGAATGGAGTTAGGAGGAAGAGATATATCAGCCATGATTGAATGGTGGAATTGACTTGATGGGCCGAATGACCTAATTCTGCTCCTTTCACTTATTCCTTATGACCGCATGATTCATCTCCCCTGTACTCCATTAGTCTGAAGAAGGATCCCGACCAGAAATGTTGTCTGTACATTTCCCTTTGAGGATGCCACCTGACTTGCTGAGTTCCTCCAGCTTTTTGTCATTTTGGCCAAGCTACCAATATCTGCAACCTCTTGTGTCTCCAACGTCTTGAATATGTCAGTCCAATATGGTATCATCTGATTTTCATTTTTTCTTTTGATTTTCACCTTTTTGCCTGCATTATTTTTATACACCGCCAATCATTCATCATTGGCCAGTTACCCATAGATCCAGCCGTTTGGATTACAGATTTTTGACATTCCCCTGGTGCACCAGAGCCCCAGAAGAGGGATTTGTAAGGATGTTTTGAGCGGCTGCTTATGCAGCATATTAAAAATTGTCTCCCTGCCGACCTAGACCCACTGCAGTTCGCTTACAGAGCCAACCGGTCCACAGAGGGCGCAGTCTCCACAATACTGAACCTCGTACTGTCACACCTCGACCGGAAAAATACTTATGCCAGGATCCTCTTTATGGACTTCAGCTCCGCTTTTAATACAATCATTCCACAGCAGCTGGTGGAGAAGCTGAAGCTGTTAGGGGTGGATACTGGCACTTGTAACTAGGTCCTGAACTTTCTATCACAACGGCAGCAGACAGTCAGGATGGGCAGTCGGACAACAAAAACCGTGAGCACTGGCTCACCACAAGGCTGTGTCCTAAGCCCCCTGCTGTTTAGTCTGCTTACACATGACTGTACTGCTAGACTCAATAACAACTATATCAACAAGTTAGCTGATGACACACAGTGGTGGGTCTCATCAGCAACAATAATGCGTCGGCGTACAGGATGGAGGTGGAGCTGCTCACAGGATGGTGCAAATCCCACAACCTCACTCTTAATGTGGGAAAAACTAAGGAGATGGTGGTCGACTTTAGGAGGGCGGAAAAACAACACCATACACCGCTGTATATTGATGGAGCTGCTGTGGAGAGGGTCAGCAGTGTGAAGTTCCTAGGACTCCACCTGTCGGATGACCTGACCTCTATGACCAACACCACAGCAGTGGTCAAAAGAGCCCAACAGCGACTCCACCCTCTCCGGAGACTAAGGAAAGCAGGTCTCCCCACTGCCCATCTAAGAACCCTTCTACAGGGACACAATTGAAAGCATAATAACCTACGGCATCACTTCCTGGTTCGGGAGCTGCAAGGCTTACGAACAATATCAACTCAACAGGATAGTGAAGACCGCCAGCAGGATTATCGGTGCCCCACTCCCTTTCCTGCTGGAGATATACAAGAAGAGGAGCATCAGTAGAGCCATCTCCATCATCCATGACCCCTACCACCCATCACATCACATCTTTTCCATTCTGCCATCTGGGAAGAGGTACAGGAGCACCAGCTGCAAAACCAGCAGGATGCTCCTCAGCTTCTTCCCACAGGCAATAAGACTGATTAACGGACTTTGTCCCCTCCCAAAATATCGCTCACCAACACATCCAGACCCACTGCAGTAAAGCCGCTGTCGATCGGACTGTCTGTTTTTATTATATTGTTAATTTTAGTCCTACTTTCTATGTATTATCCTTTTTGTTTTTATTTATACACTGAATGGAAACCGATTGAGCAACGTTTTTTTCCGTTTCCTCTGTGTATGCGAGTACTCAGGGAAATTATATTAAACGAATACTGAAACATTCAGGCACTAGTATAACAGGAAGAACAGTGAAGATCGAACAGTACAGGTCCTTCAACCCGAGCATGGCGACTAGATCAACTCTAATCTGCTTACACATAATCCATATCCTGCATATCCAAGTGCCTGACCAAAAGTCTCTTAAATGCCACTATCATATCTGCCTCCACCTCTACCCGCAGCAGTGCATTCCACAAACTCACCATCCTCTGTGTAAGCATACTTGCTCCGCGCATCTCCTTGAAATTTAAGCTCCCCTAACTTTAAAAGTATGCCCTCTTGTATTTGATATTTCCATCTTGAGAAATAAGTTCTGACTGTCTACCGTATCTATGCTTCTCATAGTTTTATATACTTCTATCAGGTCTCTCCACAACCTCCGGTGCTGCAGAGAAAACAGTCCCGTCTTTCCAGTCTCATCCTGGAGCTAATAGTCCCTCATAGAAACAAGGAAAATAGGTGTTGGAGTAGGCCATTTGGCCCTTTGAGCCAGTGTCACCATTCAATATGATCATGGCTAATCGTCTAAAATCAAGACCCCGTTCCTCCTTTTTCCCCATATCCCTTGATTCCTTGAGCCCTGAGAGCTAAATTTAACTCTCTTGAAAACATCCAGTGAATTGGCCTCCACTGTCGTCTGTGGCAGAGAATTCCACAGATTCACAACACTCTGGGTGGAAATGTTTTTCCTCATCTCAGTCCTAAATGTCCTGCCCCATATTCTTAAACTGTGAGCCCTGGTTCTGGACTCCCCCAACATGAGGAACATTTTTCCTGTATCGAGCCTGTCCAACGCTTTAAAAATGTTTATATGTTTCTATAAGATATCCTCTCATCGTTCTAATTTCCAGTGAATACAAGCCTAGTCAACCCATTCTTTCATGAAATGTCAGTCCCGCCGTTCCGGGAATTAACCTGGTGAACAATACAGATATCGTTCTGGTAAACCACTGTGCTGCTTTTCCAAAGCCTCCGCATCTTACCAGTAATGTGGCGTCCAGAAATGCATGTAACACTCAAATCAGCCTAACCAAAACTTTATGGAATGACAACATGACTTCCTGATTTTAGAGTGCATGACTTTCAAGCTTTAATAACCCCACATAAATAAAGTGGTGTGCAGAGCAGAGTTAACAGTTTCAGCTTTCATCAAAATTATTAAGGCATGGCAGCACCTAGTCTCTCTGATGAAGGTGAAAGATCATCTCCCCCCCCCCCCCCCCGAATTCTCTTCAGTAAACTTTACTATTACCAATAACAGGCTTACTGACATAATTCCAAGTATTTCTTTCCAACCTGTCTTAAATAAAGACACAACACCACATGTTTTTTTTTTTAGAAGATCATGCGAGATATAGTGTTATAAGTTCATATGTCATAGGAGCAGAATTTGGCCATTTGGCCCATCGAGTCTACTCCACCGTTCCATCATGGCTGATCTATCTTCCCCTCTCAATGCCATTTTCCCGCCTTCTCCCCATAATGTTTAACATATGTACTAATCAAGAATCAATCAATCTCCACTTTGTGTCATGCAGCATGGAAACTCGTCCATGCCCCGGCCTTAGTTGGATAGGATACCCATCAAAGCTGGTCCAAATTCCTGCGTCTGGCCCATATCCTTCCTATCCATGTACCTGTCCATAAATGCCTTCAAATCTTTGTTGTTGTGAACGATATCAATGGCCTTCCGGACATCAATAAGATTCGACAAGCAGTTTATTTGGTCGTGTCACATTGATGTATGTGGAAACTGGCTGTCTGCGGATTGGATGTTATGGGTGTCTCCATGAAGGCAGATTGATTTCAGATCACCTTCAACAAAGTTCAAAATGTCAGGCCTCTACTGTTGAGTAAGAATGGACATGGTTTGCTCCAAAACTTTCATTGGCTGCATGGGGTTTTTAAACAACAGAGCAGAGGGGATTTATAAGGTGCTATCAAAATGCAATTCATTCTTTTTCCAGTTGAAACTCTTGATGTATTTCTAGATTAATTAGTTTACTAGTGATGGCACAGTGATAGAGAGGATAACAACACAAGTTTGATCCTGACCTCTGTGAGTGCATGGGATCATGTCCTGGCATCTTCCACATCCCGAGGACATGCTGGTTGGTTGTTGGTCAACTCGGCACTGTTTATTAAACCTAGTGCTGATGAGTGGAAGGAGAAAAGGCACTTGGACAGGTACATGGATAGGAAACGTTTAGAAGAATTTGGGCCAAACGTAGGCAAATGGGATTAGCTTAGATGGGGCATCTTGGTGAGCATGGACGAGTTGGGTTGAAGGGTAAGTTTCCGTGCTGTAGGAATGTGACTTTCTGACTCTAATCGGGGTTGTTAATGGGAATGCGAGTGAAGAAAGATTATAGAAAAGTAATTGGGGAAATGGGAATGATAGGATTACTCAAAGAACCAGCATGGCCCTAACTTGTGTTTCTTACAGAGTCACAAAATGCCAACGTTTACAAGATCTTTGCAGGAGCGAACATGAATTTTATTCAGACTCGGGTAAGTTCTTAGAGCTTTGTACTAGATATCAAGGCCATCTTTTGTTTCATTGATAAACACAGCATGGAAACAGAAACTTCGGCCCACTGAGTCTATTCCGATCATCAATCTCCCATTCACACAAGTTCTATGTTATTCCACTATCTGATCCAATCCCAGCACACAAGGAGCAATTTATAGAGGCCAATTAACCTGCAGACCCACACATCCGTGGGATGTGGGATGAAAACGGAGCATAGTCATACAGCATGGAAATAAGCCCTTTGGCCCAATTTGCCCACACTGGCAATTGCTCCATCTAAACTAGTCCCATCTGCCTGCATTTGGCCCATGTCCCTCTAAACCTATCCTATCCATGTACGTTGTGATAGTACTTGCCTCAACTACTTCCTCTGGCAGCTCGTTTCATATACCTACCACCTTTTGTGTAAAAAAAAAAAAGTTACCCTACAGGGTTTTACCTGATCTTTACCTCCTCACCTTAAACCTATGGTTCGTTTGCCAGCAGGTGGTGCATCTGTGGAATTCAGATAACTGTGGATGACAAGTCAATGGGTATTTTTAAGGCAGAGATAGACAGCTGCTTGATTAGTACGGGTGTCAGGGGTTATGTGAAGAAGGCAGGAGAAAAGTGTTAAGAGGAAAAGATAGATCAGCCGTGATTGAATGGCGGAGTAGACTCGATGGGTCGAATGGCCTAATTCTGCTCTTATCACTTGCGTTTCCAGCATCTGCCATTCCTTGTGTCTCTATCCTTGTTCATCTTTCCTGTTTTCATCTACCCATTGCTGGCACACCTGTATATCAAATTATAACAGGCATAGATAGATTGGGTAGCGATATGATTAATTTTAACATTGGCAATGACAAGTGGGACCAGCAGCTGAGGACTGAGGGAGGTAGAGAAGGAACCTCCAGGCTGGTATGTAGCACCATGACACCACGTGGTTCAAGATCATGGAGGGCAGGTGCAGACATCACAAAATGGTCAATGGCAACAGAACACACGCCCCAAATCCAACAGCCAGAGACAACTTCACCTGTGGAAGCTGTGGGTGAGTCTGCTATAGACAGGAGAACCGGAGAGGAGGACGGAGGGAGTTGGCAAAGAGTGAGTGCAGATAGGAGAATGAACCGGGCTCTTGCCTCCTGAGGCTCGCTCAAGGTCGACTCTGGGAGGGGCTCCCGCAGCACAAAGACTGAAGGCGGCCCGTCGAGGAGAGGAACGACGGTTCACTGGATGATCCAGACGGAGGTGGTGGCTGGAGGCCCGGCAGCAGCCTGGGGCTCACCTAGATCGGGCACCGCTCCAGGGGCCGAGCGCGTGGACTGGGCTGGACTTTGAAAATGGCACCAAAACCTGGCGGCTCTTGCATGCAGTCTCAGTGGACTATTTCTATACACTTTGTATTTATTGGGGATTGTGCTGAGGCATGGCAATACTTTACTGAACTGTATGCAGAAAAATAATTTCCCTGTGCATATGTACATGTGGCAATAAAGAACCAATCAACCTTGGTTTCTGTTCCCCTGGCCTTTGCTTCCTATCCCTTCCCTCATCTGGGACCATCTGCCCATCATCCCTCCCTTATCTGTCTCCACCTATAATTCATCAGGCTCTGTGTGTGATCTACCCCCGTCCACTCCCCCAATCTCATCATATGTTGCCTGGTTCCATCTATCACCTACCAGCCTCTGCCACACTCTTCCTTCTCACCCACTTATGTGGATGGTTTTCCTTCCACACTCTCAGGCCACAGCAAAAAGTTGACCATCTCTATTCTTCCACAGATGCTGCTTGACCCGCTGAGTTCCTCCAGCAGTTTGTTTTGTGCTTCCAGAATAAGCTCCTGGTTCTAGATCATCCATTCAAGAATCATCGAGGGCTTGCTGTTGTGTCTTTTATCCATTCAATGACTCCATTTATGCCCATTTACATAGACTGATTCCTCTAATTGTTGACTTTCTCTTTCAGCTTGACCTTGGCTGCACAGAGAACACAAAGCAGATACTCACATTGGATGAAACTATTGTTGAGAGATGGATCAACATTGGGCCTGGAAAAAATGCAGAAAAGTAGGCGTTCTTTATATATTTTTTGGTTTCTATCCTCAGTCTTTGTCAACATATATATTTGCTCCTAGTCATACACTGTGGAAAACAGGCCCTTCGGCCCAACTTGCCCACACCAACCAACATGTCCCATCTACACTTGTCTCACCTGCCTGCATTTAGCCCATGTTGACCAAAACCTGTCCTATCCATGTACCTGTCTAAATGGTTCTTAAACATTGTGATAGTACCTGCCTCAACTACCTCCTCCGGCAGAGACCCACCTCCCTTTGTGTGAAAAGTAACAATTGAGAATATTTGTGATCATGTGTAAATTCTCTTCAGTGAGTCACTAAACACCTAATTGCTGGAGAACGTCTTTTGTTTTGTTGAGAAATAATATACTGGATTTATAAGGCACAGAAGAGGACCACTCAGTCTATTGAGTTTGTGACAGCCCAGGTTTTGAAAAGGCTGCTCACTTTATCATTAATCCTCATAGATTAATAACATTTTCCTCTTCATCTATTTGTAAATTAATATTTGGTCTATTTCTACGAAATTTTGAGCCAACGTATTTTAGATCAAAATAGCTTGGAGCGCTCGTTTTAGTGTGGATTTTCCCAGTGTGACGACTTCACAACCCTGGAAGCACTAATGGAGCTGATTTGCCAATAAGAAAGAGCATGCAATAAAGTTTAGAGGGATATGAGTCAAACCATATGAAAGGGACCAGCTTAGATGGCCACTTGGTCGGCGTGACTAGTTGGGCCGAAGGGCCTGTTTCCATGCTGTATGGCTCCACATAGTTCAATCCAAACAATATCCTCAGTTTTCTTCCATCAGGCTCCTGGAAATCATTTAGTTAGAGAGCACCTGTAGTCAGGATGGAACCAGGGTCTCTACTGTTGCACCACCCTGCTGCTCAACACTTACACACTTTTGTCTCCTGTTCATCTCCACCCTCTGTTCACCCATCTGTTGATCACAACTCCTCACACCTGTAACCACCTAATATCACTTCACAGGATTTGTCCCACCTCCACTTCTCCTTTCCTACTTTCTCCCTGCTACTACGATCAGCCTGAAGAATGGTCCCAACCCAAAACATCACCTATCCACGTCCTGCAGAGATGCTGCCTGACCAGCTGAGCTAGCCCAGCACTTTGTGTTTTGCTCAAGATCTTTCCTTCTCCTGCTTCCAGAGTCTCTACTAATCTTTGCAAATTACTGCATTTGACAGGAATTAAAATCACTTTTAGGAAGGGCAGCTTTAGATTTTTATTTGCTAGAGTTTTCTTTGCATTAATTTAGAGATCACAATATTAAACAAGCAATTGAACACTTTTTGTCTTTCCTATGATAGTGAAATTGATCTGATATTTTCTTCGCCATCCTTCGCCATCCTGTCTTGTTGGGAGCTTCCTCAAGCCAAGGTGAGTGGAATAAAATCTTCACAGTTTAATGAATGTGAATGTGGACTTTTCATCAATAAGCTGCAGATGATCCATTGTTGGTTGTGGAGAAGGTGATAACGAGTGGATACAAACAATGTAACTCAGCAGGATGACAGTGAAACTAGTACAACGACTAGGGTGGGGAATGGATGGAGAGAGAAGGAATGAAAATGAGGTACTGATCGTCAGATCATCCGAAAGATTGGGAAACGTTTGTTAATTGCTTGGAGCATTGAATATAAAATTTAGACAATCACTTTACAGCTCTAAAATAATGTTTATTAACTGCATGTTCCACTATGGGGAAAAATACAAGTTTTTATTAATAGGGTAAAATAGGGTAAAAACCCAGCAAGATCAAAAATAAAATGTTGTGTGTAACCATAATGCCACAATTCTGGAGAACATTTAAGATATAAGATATGGAATTCTAGGTGATTCATTTACCTGTATTGCAAACTATTATGTGTGGGAAGGAACTGCAGATGCTGGTTTAAATTGAAGATAGACACAAAAAGCTGGAGTAACTCAGACACCATCTCTGGAGAGAAGGAATAGGTGATGTTACGTGTCGAGATCCAAGATGGGTCTTGACCCAAAACGTCACCTTTTCCTTATCTCCACAGGTGCTGTCTGGCCCTTGTAAAATATGTTGTGGATGTATGGTAAGTTGTAATCTTCACCTTACAGTGATGGAGACCAGTGCAATGTCGACTTGGAATCTGCCAGAGAAATATTTAAGAAGCTTACTGAGAAAGACTGGGTTGTCGATGAGGTAAACATTTGCAGCATTTCATTTGGGCGACTTGGTTATGATTTCACCGTGAAAACTGGACATCCATAACCATGCAAAATACATACCTGCATTAACTATTTAATTCTCACTATAATTTACAGGAAATCAGATTATTAGAATGCAGTCATTAAGCCGGATGGAGCTATTCATGTCATTAACCATTCATGTCAAAGACTTTTTGTCACGGTGATGATCAAAACATAAAGTGCTGGAGGAACTAACCGGGTCAAGCAACATCAGTGGAGGGAATGGACAGGTGACATTTTTGGTTGGGACCTTTCTTCAGACACTTCAGACAAGTCGCCTGTCCAGTCTCTCATCAGAATAAGGAAATCATAGGGTAATCAAGAACCAGGGGACATAGTTTTAAGGTGAAGAGGGAAAGATTTAAGGGGTAACATTTTTACACAAAGGGTGGTGGGTGTAAGGCTATTTAGGCATGTACTATCACAACATTTAAGAAATATTTAGACGGTTACATGGATAGGATAGCTTTAGAGGGATATCGGCCAAACACAGGCAGGTGCAACTAGTGTAGATGAGATATGTTGATCGACATAGGCAAGTTGAGCCAAAGGGCCTGTTTCCACACTGTAAACTCAATGACTGTGATTATATGGCTCCATGCCTCGTATGAGATGAAACTGGGACAACATAGAGTTACTATGAATGTGAATGGGCAGCATGGACAGTGGGCTGAAGGGCCTGTTTCCATGCTGTTTCTGTGAATTCAGATTCAGAGTCAATTTTATTGTCATTACACTTTTCAGTGCAACAAAATGGTTTAGCCTGCAGTCATAACATAGAATAAATAATAAAAACACACACTAAACACAGTTTAACATCCACCACTGTGAGTCCACCAGGCACCTCCTCACTGTGATGGAAGGCAAAAAGTCCCAAAGTCCATGTCGCTTCCCTCCTTGCTCTCCCTCTGCGCTGAGGCGATCCAGGCCTCCGATGTTGTGACCCCACCGGGTGATGGTAAGTAAGTCCCGTGGCTGAATCCGAATGGGATGGTTCAAACTCCGCGGCCCGGGGTGGTCAAACAAAGCTGCCACCCTCCAGTCCAGCAGACGCAGCTATTGTTGCGGGAGCTTCGGAAAAACAGGTCACCAACCTGTGACCTGCGAGCTCTCAACGATGTCGTCCACTGGCCCGCGCCGAGCCTCCGAGGCTCCGAAGTCGGGTCGGAAGTCGGGTCACAACGCCACCGCAGCCCCGACGTCGGCCAGCATCGCGTTGTTAAGTCCTGGCTGGCTCTGCCTCCGGAGCCTCGAGGTCGGTCCCAGTTGGAGGTCGCTAGCTCCACGATAGGCCTCAGCGCAGATGGAGACGGGGGATACGACAAGAAAGGTCGCACCCCCCCCCGAAGGAAGAGCCAAAAAACATGCTTCTCCCACCCCCAACACATACACAACCAAAAATAAACCAAAACAAACCATAATAACGGGACAAAAGAAAACAAAAAAAAAGACAAACGGACTGCGGGCGAGCCGCAGCTACAAGGCAGCGCCGCCATTTGCTGTTTGTTTGCAAGGTCATAAGTGATAGGAGCAGAATTAGGCCATTCAGCCCATTGTCCACTCCACCATTCAATCATGGCTGATCTATCACTCCCTCCTAAACCCATTCTCCTGCCTTCAACACATAACTCCAACACCTGAACTAATCAAGAATCTCTCTATCCCTGCCTTAAAGGCATCTTTAACTTTCTCAGTATCCTGTAAAGCAGTTTACATTAAGGTTGTCTAACCTCTGTGATGGATTTATTTTAATAACCTGTACTTGATAAGCTCCAAGGCCAGCATGTTGCTGCAGCAGTTAGTGTTGCCTCTAGGATTTAAAGCATCCAGGTTCGATCCTGCCCTTGTATGTTGTCCACATTCTTCCTATGACTGCATTTCAGTTGGCACTCCATTTTTCTTTTGCTTTCTGCAGGTTAGTGACAAAAGATTCAAAGATGAGTTGATGGGTCTGTGAGAATTGTAACTTTATGAGACTCTGTGTGCTGAAGGGCCTGTCCTGCAATGTGCTGTTCTGTGTTCTATGAAATAATAGAGGGGAAGTGAGACTGATGAGGTTGGGAAATGGTATGGTAATAAGTCGGGGTGGCACAGTGGCACGGTGGTAGAGCTGCTGCCTTACAGCGCCAGATACCGAGGATCGATCCTGACTAGGTGCTGTCTGTACAAAGTTTGTACGTTCTCCCTGTGACCACGTGGGTTTCCTCCCACATCCCAAAGACGTTCGGGTTTGAAGATTAATCTGCCTCTGTAAATTATCCCCAGTGTGTAGGATAGAACTAGTGTACGTGTGATTTCTGGTCGGAGTGGACTTTGTGGGCCAAAAGGCCTATTTCTGTGCTGTAACTAAAAACTAAAACTAAGGTCAAGAAGCATTTGTTTTACAGATAACGTCAAGCCTGGGATCAAATTTAATTCCAAAACTTGGGACGTCTTGCCAAGATGAAGAAGCTTTGATGATTTACCTGATTCTACCAGAGTGCTCTATAATGCAGAATGAGAAGAACATCCACACTTTGGTTGCCGGCTTTGTTAAAGCTATCGCATGTCTGGATCCTGCCTCAAAAACTACACTGGGTAAGAGAGCCAAGTCAAGTCAAGCCAAGCCAAGCGGCACAGTGGTAGAGTTGCTGTCTTAAAGCCCCGGCTTCGATCCTGACTCTGGGTGCTGTCTGTACGGAGTTTACACTTTCTCCCTATGACCACTTGGGTTTTCACTGGGTGCTCTGATTTCCTCCCACACTCCAAAATCATACAAGTTTGTAGGTTAGTTGACTTTGGTCGAAAAAAAGTAAGTTGTCCCTGGTGTGTAGGATAAAGCTGGTGTATGAGGCGATCGCTGGTGGGCACAGACTCAGTGGGCCAAATGGCCTGTTTCTGCGCTGTATATCTAAAGTGAAGTCTAGAGTGAAGTGTGGCTCTTGTGCACGCATTTACTTACGGAAATAAGAAGCAGATATTTCAACACTGCTCTGTTGAATTGACCCTTCTGTGATTGAGGAATCTGCAACTGTTTGATAAAGTGGGGATAATGTTCGGTCAGAAATGTTCTCTCAGTCTCTTGCACCTATGGGAAGAAATCACTGAGCCACCGACAGCTTTAAACCTTCACTGACCACAAGTGAGGTACCAGATGACTGGAAGACAAAATGTGGTCCCCTTTATCCAAGAGCTTTGAAATAGCTGAGTGGGACAAGATGACCTGCTTTTACCTACTGACAGGCCCAGCAAGTTGCAGCATATAAAAAGGGGAGGTGTGCTCCCACAGAGGAGCAACCTTATTGGAGGTGGAAGTGCAAAGCTTGAGATCTAAATGCAGAGGCTTTGACAAGGTGGTTCAGAGACAACAAGACTAGACATGGTCTTTTCCTTTTCTCTCTTACAACCCAATACTAACTTCAGCGGTAGAAAGGGCCATCAATGGAGTGAGTAGTGATCTATGGGAGATAACCATATAACCATATAACAATTACAGCACGGAAACAGGCCATCTCGACCCTTCTAGTCCGTGCCGAACACATAATCTCCCCTAGTCCCATATACCTGCGCTCAGACCATAACCCTCCATTCCCTTCCCATCCATAGAACTATCCAATTGATTTTTAAATGCAAAAAAAGAACCTGCCTCCACCACCTTCACTGGAAGCTCATTCCACACAGCTTCCACTCTCTGAGTAAAGAAGTTCCCCCTCATGTTACCCCTAAACTTCAGTCCCTTAATTTTCAAGTCATGTCCCCTTGTTTAAATCTTCCCTACTCTCTGTGGGAAAAGCTTTTCCACGTCAACTCTGTCTATCCCTCTCATCATTTTAAAAACCTCTATCAAGTCCCCACTTAACCTTCTGCGCTCCAAAGAATAAAGCCCTAACTTGTTCAACCTTTCTCTGTAACTTAGTTGCTGAAGATCTGGGAGTCAATGTCCTTGACAAGTATGTTTG
Source organism: Leucoraja erinaceus (assembly GCF_028641065.1). Lineage (NCBI taxonomy): Eukaryota > Metazoa > Chordata > Chondrichthyes > Rajiformes > Rajidae > Leucoraja > Leucoraja erinaceus. The sequence continues at coordinate 115,000,154 of NC_073377.1, forward strand.
CATATGGGGCTTGTTCTTGTCAGACCATAGGAGATAGTCAGGCTTTGCATGTCAGGCAGTTTGGATTTTTTGGGTCTGTGCATTACTTGAATTATAGATGTGTTGGGGGGTTAGTTTTGGATTTAGGTTTATTATTCCCATGTGTACAGAGATACCATGGAAAGTCAAACTGTCCGAACCTGCGGTTCCTTTTATTCATTTCTAGTGATACAGCTTTGAAACAGGCTCATCAAGTCCGCACTGACCAACGATCACCTCGTACACTAGTTCTACCCTACACACTAAGGACATTTTGCAGAAGCCTATTAACCTACAAACCTACACGTCTTCAGAAAGTGTGAGGAAACCAAAACACCCGAAGAAAACACACGCAGATCACGGGGAGAGCGTACAAACCACGTACATTCACAGCAGCGGTAGTCAGGACCGAACCCGGGTCTCTGCCATTGTGAGGCAGCAACTGTTCCTTGAAACGTAGAAAATAGGTACAGGCAGGGGTCGGCCATTCGGCCCGTCGAGCCAGCATTGCCATTCAATATGATCATGGCTGATCATCCTGAATCAATAACCTGTTCCTGCTGTCTCCCCAAATCCCTTGATTCCATTAGCCACAAGAGCTATATCTATTTCTTGAATACATCCTGTGAATTGGCCTCCACTGCCTTCTGCGGCATAAAACTCCACATTTACCTTTCTCTGGGTGGAAATGTTTTTCCTCATCTCAGTCCTAAATGGTCTACCCCTTATTCTAAAACTGTGACCCCTGGTTCTGGACTCCTCCAACATGGGGAGCATTTTTCCTGCATCTAGCCTGTCCAATCCCTTAAAAATTTTATGTTTCTATAAGATACCCTTTCATCCTTCTAAATTCTAGTGAATACTAGACTAAGTGGGACCCGTTGGGTCCCAGCATCACACGGGAGGGCTGATCACCCAACGCAATATTCCACCTCTCCACCTCTCTCAACAACTCCACCAGTATGGGTGTTGTGGGCCGAAGGTACTGGTTTCCAGAGGGCTAGTGTAGACAATGTGGGCCAAATGGATTCTTGGGGTGTCAGCTCAGTCACTGAGGTCTGGCAGTACACTCACTCGGGGCTTGCAGCTGAGAAACTGCCAGAAATTCTGCCCAAAACAGGTGACAGACTGTGAGAAAGAAGGGGGAGGGGGTGAACTGAATGGATTATTGGGCTGGCAGTTCAGTCATTTACGGCTGGTGTGCTGGCAGTTCACTCAGTCACCCCTCCTCCCTTTACCCCCCCCCCCCTCACTCTCCTCCTTGTCATTCACACACACACAGTCATTCACACACACACGGACTCATTCACACACACACGCACGGACTCATACACACACACATACACACACACATACGCACATATATCATACATACACACACACACACTCATATATACACACACACAGACTCACACACACGCACACACACACACAGACTCAGGCACACACACACACACACACTCGGAACATGTTGAATGTACAGTGTGTAAAACAAATGTTTAAAGCCCCCTGTAGAGGCGGCTGGTGATGAAGCAAAAACGTGCTTTAAATAACGTCCAACAAACACACTCACCAGGGACAGAGCATTTTAGAACCACATTAAGGGCACTCACCCTGGAGTAGATGTGCGTCCAGTGTTATTAGCAGCTCAGAGAGCCATGACCCTCTCGCTTCCTCCATCTCGCAAAGACTGAGTGAGGCACGACACTTCGGGGTTTTATAGTCCCTCCCCCCTGCTGCCAGCGGGGGCAGCAGAGAGAATGCCAAAACATTTTTTAAACATTAATATCTCTCTGATTGTTTATCGATGGGAAAAATCCTCCAGTCCAGTCCGGCGGAGGGGTACTCTGCGTGAGGTGGCCAAAAATGACGGCCGTAAGTGGCGGCGTTCTCTCAGAAATCACAGCAGAGTAAGTCAAAAGTGGTCTAGATCAGACTTTTAGTTATATAGATAAGCTCATTCCTTCATCATATGTCAGTCCCGCCATCCCGGGAATTAACCTGGTGAACCTACGATGCGCTCCCTCAATAGCAATAATGTCCTTCCTCAAATTAGGAGACCAAAACTGCACATAATATCATAAGTGTGGTCTCACCCAGACCCTGTACAACTGTAGTAGGACCTCCTTGCTCCTATACTCAAATTCTCTCGCTATGAAGGCCAACATGACATTAGTTTTCTGAGGAGGATTACTGTTGCAACAACATATCGTCAGTTGGGTAAAGCTAACCAGTCTCACGACAGATAGACACAGAAAGCTGGAGTAACTCAACAGGTCAGACAGCATTTCTGGAGAAAAGGAATAGGTGACGTTTCGGGTCGAGACCCTTCTTTTGACCCAGCTCACATCTCATGACAGACTAGACCCAGCTCTCGTTCCCTACCAGTGGATGAGCAATCCAATGCTTGGTGAATTCTTCTTCACAATAATAGGAGCTAACATCGAAGAAGCAAAAAGTGATGTTGTTATGATCGCATGGCTGCCACAAGTTGGCATGGATTTTAAGTTTAGGTTTAGGTTTATTATTGTCATGTGTATCGAGATACCGTGAAAATCTTTGTTTTGCATGCTACCTAAACAAATCAGATAATACTACACATAAATACAATCAAGCCAAATTCTTTATAGGTCATTGATGATTTTTTATATCCAACTTAATTTTTAAATATAATTTTTTAAAATTATTTATGTATACCTATGAAATGGTACAAAACGTTTATATATATATTTATTTGATTTCTTCACATACCTAAGTAATTCTTGAAGAGCCATTTGTTTCATGAAGTTTGGATTTTGGATCTTGTCAAATTGTTGATATTTGTACCAGAGATCTACTGGACTGCTTCTGGAATGCTGTTCTGGTAACTCAGGACTATCTTCTAAATGAGCTTTGCTTTGCTTGCCAAAGTAGTCTAATTTCAGTTGTGTTTCTGCACCACCCATCTGAATCTCAAATGCAACTAGCAATCAGGTCTCTGGATTAGTTAATCTTTTGCTGTTGCTACATCATTGCAGGTGCTACCATACAGCTGTGTAAAGAATATATATTCCATCGAGAATTGTAGCAGTCCAAGGAGACACAAGAAACTGCCGTTGCTGGAATCGTGAGCAAAATACACAATTATGGAGTAACTCAATGGGTCAGGCAGCATCTGTGGATGGTTTAGGTGGAGTTTCAGGTCAGGACCCTTCCTCAGACTGATTGTAGTAGGTGGGAGAAAGCTGGAAAAGAGGTGGGGTGGAATAAAGTCTGGCAAACAATAGGTGGAAACAGGTTAGTGGGGGTGGGTGAGGGTGTTGATGGCGATTTTTTTCTGAAACAGTCGGCATCATTGACTGACGTATCAGGTCACCGAAAAAGTTGCGGTGTGACGTCGTAATGATGCACGGTGTTTCCTCAAGTGTCGCAACATTTTTTTTGTCGCCGCTGAATTGCGAAATATTCAAAATCTTTCGGCGACCCTGATACGTCAGTCAATGACGCCGGCAGTCGCATAAAAAAATCACCAAGTGGGACTGGCCCTTAATGAAGTACATGGGTTAGGTAGATCGATATGTTAATTAACTGATCGATTCTTTACTTTTACATTTCATAAAATTCGAGACTTCTTGGCTCCGCACTTAACCGAGTACAAAGGGTGAGGATAATTAATATGTTAATAATCCCCACAAAAGATCACAACATGGCCCAACAGGATACATGGGTAATAACGGTTGTGCTGAACAGTGCTTTCCGGATGGTGGTGTCTGCGTGCTAGTTTGTAGGTTAGTTCTGGTGTGTGGGCCGGGGTGTAGTGGAGATAGTGATGGGTATTGGAACTCGTGGCAGAACCCAAGAGATGCAGCAGAGGGTGCAGTAGTGTAGGAAATGGTCTTGTGACGTGGAAGGCGCTCGCTGGTGACTTTATTAAATGTATTAATACATATTCCGTGAATATTCCCAGCCTTATTAATATGAGAGTCGCCAATTATGTGTGTAGGAGCCATATTATTTTATCTAGATATATCTTACAGTAGGTACATTAAATGTATTTAATAAATAAAGCACCTTCAACAGTTTTGGGACTTGTGCAATGGAACGAGGAGGGTGAGGAGAGAAAATATGTTTAAAATCCCCAGGCCAAAAGATCACAAAAACATGCTTTAAATGGCCCAACAAAGGATACATGGGTACAGAGCGGTTGTGCTGAATCAGTAAGGGCACTCACGGATGTGGTGTCTGCGTGCTAGTTGTAGGTTAGTTCAGAGAGCCATGACCCTCTCGCTTCCTCCAGTCGGAGATACTGATGGGTATTGGAACTCGGTTTTATAACCCAAGAGATTGCTGCAGAGGGTGCAGCAGTGTAGGAAATGGTCTTGTGACGTGGAAGGCGCTCGCTGGTGACTTTATCCAGTTCCAGTCCAGGTCCGGCGGAGGGGTACTCTGAGTAGTGGCCAAAAAATGATGCCTATTGTGGGTATGTATTAAACATATTCGTGAATATTCCCAGCCTTATTATATGAGTCGCCAACGATGATGTGTTAGGAGCCATTCTCTCAGAATCTAGATATATGGGACAGTAGGTACATTAAATGTAGTTATATAATAAAGCACCTTCGGAGGACAGTTTTGGGACTTGCGCGTAACCGGAATTAACGGGACGGTGAACCCTAGATCTCGAGAGAGGATAGGCAAGTGGCAGTAACGTCAAATTGAGGAGGGATGGGAACTACAAATATCAAAGATGAGATGGAGACCCTGGGGGGTTGTTAATTAAATTGGGAACTCAATGATGTGGATCACTATCTCTTCCTATTATGGTAATTATTGAAAGTTGAGAGCATCCCTGGAGAAGGAGGGTAGCCAAGATGTGTCCTGTCCATTACCCAGGTAGATTCTCACAGCCACATTAGATTCCTGAAAGCAATCCAAATGCTTGGTATCATCTTCTGTGAATAATTCCCTAGCCTTAGAGCAAAAATTGATGTTGTTATTATGTGTGTGGAGCCATAAGTTTGTCTGGATATATCTTACAGTTTATTTTGGACACCTTGGAGGTGGTCATAGATGCACAGAGTGGCATATATAATGGGCATAGGGGACAGGTAATGACAGAACATTGGAGGGAGGGATACAGTTCTCACAGTTGCAGAATTACGTATATCTAAATGGTACAAAACGGTACTATCTATTCATCTCTTTGTAATCTATCTACTACTATCTATCTATCTATATAAAAATTGAACCATTTAATACACGTAAATAATTAATATATAATCTATTAATTGTCAAATTGTGATATTTTGTACCAGAGGTAATAGGAACGAGGACTACTAGAAGAAATGAAATTTGCATTACTTGTGAGTTTTCTTTTTAACCATTCTGGAAAACCCAGGTGACCCTGAAATGCACACCCTGAACGACTTGTCCAGATGATTAAGACTCTTTGACCAACCTGAATAAACAGGTGCTACCATACAGTGTGTTAAATCCGCAATCCAGTTTGACCAATGTCCATTGTTATAGTCCAAGGATTCACAAGTACTGGAGTTGATTTACGAAGTAAGTGTCATACAAAACCGGTTTAACAAATAGAGCAAAACTTTCGATTGTAGATGGGTTTATGTGGAAGAAGTCAGGACCCTTCCTCAGTCTAGCGACCAGCGATCAGGAAAGCACACACCAGAACTAACCATAAAAACTAGGAATAATTTATGATATTTACCGAAGCTGCATACAAATGAAAGGCACGTCTTTGTGTGGGGGAAACTGGAGCAGAGGGCGAAGGAAACGTAAGAAAATTACAGCCAGTTTGGAGTAAGGATCGAGGCTCTGCACTGTTGAAGGGTGCAACATTACTGCTTCAATACCACGTTGTCCTACCATAGAGCAGTGAGTATAATTAATGAAGGGCTAAAGCAGTAAAACTGTGATCACAACTCTTTAATTGAGTCCATGTCTGTAGGCTACGCCAAGTGAACAAACATCATTGATGATGTATCAGGTCACCGAAAAAGTTGCGGTGTGATCAGAAATGTGTTTTTTTTTGTCGCCCGGATTGCGAAATGTTCAAATCCGGTCAGTCAATGACGACGACAGTCGCATAAAAGTATCACCAAGTTGAAGGTAACACTGATCGATACTTTACTTTTACATTTTATGAAAGTAGTGGCATAAGGATGGTTAATAATTTTAATCTGATCACAACCTGGCCCAACAGGATACATGGTAATAACGGTTCATGCTCTCCGGATGGTGGTTACTTTAGTTTGTGCTTGTGTGGGCCTTAGTGCATAGTGATGGGTATTGGACTCGTGGCAGTGAAGAGATGCCAGCAGAGGGTCTTGGCAATGAGCTTGTGGAAGGCGCTCGCTGTGACAGTTAAATGTCAACATATTCCCACCAGCCTTATTATATGAGTGCCATTATGTGTGTATGCACATATTCTCAAATATCTAGATATATCTTACAGTAGGTACATTAAATGTATTTAATAAATAAAGCACCTTCAACAGTTTTGGGACTTGTGCAATGGAACGGGACGGTGAGGAGAGAGAGAGGAGGAAAGAGTGGCAGTAACGGTTTTGCACGGGATGGGGGAATAGGAAAGAGAGAGATGGAAGGGGGGTTGTTAATTAAAATTGGAGAACTCAATGATGTGGATCACTATCTCTTCCTGAAGAAATGGGTATTAAATGCTGACCTACCAGTGATGCCCTGAAGAATTATGTAATTATTGAAAGTTTGAGATTCAACCCTTGCAGGAGTGGTATAGAAGAATGTTCCTGTCAATGATACTAATAATAATAATTGTATGCATATTCTGTGAATATTCCCAGCCTTATTAATTTGAGAGTAGCCAATCATGTGTGTAGGAGCCATATTAGTTTGTCTAGATATATCTTACAGTATTATTTTGGACACTTGGAGGTGGTCATTAGATGCACAGAGTGGCATATATAATGGGCATAGGGGACAGGTAGTGACAGACACAGGGAGGGAGGGATACAGTTCTCACCAGACCGTGGAGAACAGCCAGCTACAACTTGTATGCAGAATAACGAAAACCTGGTACGTTCATCTCTTTGTAAGTACAACTACTTCAATAAACAACCAATATTGAACTGTAATACACAACTGGAAGATCTGTTCTATTTGGTCTGCGTAAGATCACTTCTACTTACGTGTGAAGTAATGGTAATAGGAACGAGGACACTAGAAGAAACGGAAATTTGCCATTACAATGTGTTTTCTTTTTAACCATTAGGAAAATACTGGTCGACCCTGAAATCATCAACCCTGAACGAACTTGTCCAGATGATTAAGACTCTGTTGACCAACCTGAATAAACAGCTTCATGTATTACGTGTGTTAAATCCGCACGTCCAGTTTGACCAATGTCCAATTGTTATAAAAGAGATTCTACACGTACTGGAGTTGATTTACGAAGTAAGTGTCATAAAAACCGGTTTACAAATAGAGCAAAACTTTCGATTTTAGAGATACAATGTGGAAGCTGGCCCTTCATCCCACCGAGTCTGCAGCGACCAGCGATCACCCTCACACACCAGAACTAACCTACAAACTAGGAATAATTTATAATATTTACCGAAGCTAATTAACCTACAAACTTGCACGTCTTTGGAGTGTGGGGGGAAACTGGAGCACGCGAAGGAAACATAAAAATTCATACAGCCAGCACCCGGAGTAAGGATCGAAGGTGGGTCTCTGGCACTGTAAGGGTGCAACATTACTGCTGCACCACTGTGCCGTCCCTAAATAGAGCAGAGTGTATAATTTTAGACACCAGCTAAAGCATAAAACAGGTGTCACAATTTTAATTTTGTCTGTATTTCACCTTAGGCAAATAGCAAGTCAGAACATGACATTCCAGTGAGCAAATTCTACATCACTTCAGAGGCCCTGTTTCCATTTGTAGGAGACTCACCGGTAAGTTTTGAACAACATCCTGTGAGCTGCTAGTCTCTGAATTAAGACAAGTTTGTGCTTGCTTCATAATTATTGCTGGCAATTTCTCTGCCGCTGCGCTGTGGTACTATCATGCTGCCGTCTTACTTTTGATGCTTTATTTGTCATGCACACGAGTGCGGTGAGGTACAGGTGCAATAAAAAATCTTGCCCTGAGCGGTAACATAGGCACATAGACTCGGATCAACCCACAAAAACACAATGTGCATATAATACACACAACATTTCTCAAAGAAAGAAGATTAAAAAGACAAGGTAGACAAAAATGCTGGAGAAACTCAACGGGTGAGGCAGCATCTATGGAGCGAAGGAATAGGCGACATTTCGGGTTGAGACCCTTCTTCATCCAAAACGTCGCCCATTCCTTCGCTCCAGAGATGCTGCCTCACCCGTTGAGTTTCTCCAGCATTTTTGTCTGCTTTCAATTTTTCCAGCATCTGTAGTTCTTTCTTAAACAAGACTAAAAAGACAAGTCATGCAAGAAAAAACATAATTAGAAGAAAGTCCATAGTGGTGCAAGAGGTAAGGTAGCGGCCATTCCAGGTATCCCAAGCCACCGAGAGGGTTCTGCCGACACCAGAGCACCATCACCCAGCGAGAAGGGCCTGAACATCGGGCCCCGTAGCGGCAACTGTGGAGGCCTCAATAGCCCCGACTATGTGTGGACAAGGGGATGGGGACTGGATTTTGTGTCTTCCCTCGCAATGGGAACCATTGTGGGGGGATGATTTTATGTTTTATGTTAAATTTCTTTATAATGTTATGTTGGATTATTAATGTGCTGCAGCTCGAATTTCACGACACCAATTGGTGTATGTGACAATAAATGAACCTTTGAGGTGTTCCAAAGTGTTCACTTTTCAAGATGGGATTAGGGCCATGTGGGTCAGTTCAAGAATCTGATAGTTGCAGGAAAGTAGTTGTTCCTGCAACTTAAGATACTGAAATGTTTGCCCTTATGAGAAGAGGCAAACTCATGCCTTCTTCTGACATACTATTGGGCAGTGGTCACAGAAGCCTGAAGCACCCCTTCAGGCTTCTGTACCTCCTGCCTGATGGTACCCATGACAGTAATAAACCTAAACCGCACTGCTGAAGCAGCCCACATTTGATCCTGACCTCTGGTGCAGTCGGTGTGCAGTTCGCTGGTTCTCCCTGGGAGCATGTGGGATTCCACCAGGCACTCCAGTTTTTTCCCACATCCAAAAAACATTCTGATTCACAGGTCAGTCAAACACTGTCAAGTGCCCCTAATGCTGGCAGTTGAAAGGCACGAAAGGAGGGATCATTTACAGGGAAACAGGGAAATGGGTTTGATGGGATTGTTCAGATATGGCATGGACTCTCCATTAAGACCCATCTGACAGCATCTCCCTCACAGCACACGTTCAATGGGCCAAATGGCTTTCTACTAGTTTGCAGGGAAGTGCCATCTGTGATATCACAATAATACTTCTGCTTTTTTTTACCTTACATGGCAATTACCTGGAAAAGCCTGAAATTGAACGGGTTTATTTCTCGTATCCATTCACCCTTGCTCTAACTGCCAAGCTTCGGATACTTTACGATGATTCACAGAAGAGGATGCAGGTAAAGAACTCAATGGGTATGGGGCAAAATCTATGATTTTGAAGTGATTTAAGATTCTCTGACTCCGTGTCTTCCTCAAAGATGCTCCTCAAAAGACATCTCTTTGTACAGATTATGGTCAGGTCACCAGCACTAGTACAACCATAGAGTTATACTGCACGCAAACAGGCCGTTTGGCCCAGCACATCCATGCCCAACAAAATGTGCATCTCAGCTAGTCCCATTTGCTCACATTTGGTCCATATCTTTCTAAACCTTTCTTCTCCATGTCCTTGCCCACGTAGTCTTTTATATGTTATTATTGTTCCTGCATTAAATACCTCCCCTGGCAGCTCATTTCATAAACCCACCACCTTCTGAGTGATGCAGCCAGTCCTAAATATTAGTGCCAAATTTTGTTTGATTATATTCCTATGAAGTGTGAAGGGTCATCTATCTATGTAATTAAAAGTCAAAACTTGACCACTTCCTGTTTGCACTGTATATTGATTTTAGAAAAAAAACTCTATCACTTCCAGCTGTGATTTTTGGCCATCTTACTCAGAGTACCCCTCCAGCTGTCAGGGCCAGAGTATTTTTCCCATCAATTAAAAAAAAAAGACTTAATAATGTTTATAAAATGTTGAGATTCTCTCTCCTGTCAATCACGCCATGAAGGCCACACCCTTCCCGTTGGGAGGGGGAGGGACTATAAAACCCGGAAGTGTGGGCGTGCCTCGGTTTCTGCAAAATGAGGGAGGGAGAAGTCACGACTCTCAGTCTGAGCTGTGAACAACACTGAACACATGTCTACTAAACTGAGTGTGGTTTTACTGACATGTGACTGCCCTTAATGTGATTTAAATGAAGTTTGAAAATGTGGTTTGAAAATGAAGTTTGAAAATTAAAATGTGGTTGGTTTGAAAATGTGGTTGGTTTGAAAATGGTTGGAACATTGATTTTAGAAAAATTGCCACCATGTACGGCTGTGATTTTTGGCCATCTTACTCAGTCCCCCTCCGCTCATCAGGTGCTGAGGATTTTTTCCATCGATGAAAAATAAAAGAATTATTAGTGTTTAAAAAATGTTGAGATTCTCTCTCCTGTCAAACACGCCATGAAGGCCACGCCCCTTCTGGTGTGAGGGGGAGGGAGTATAAAATCCAGAAATGTGGGCGTGGCTCAGTCTCTGCAAGATGAGGGAGGGAGAGGTCATGACACTCTGTCTTTGGTGGCCTTGCACCCTACTTGAAATGGTATGAAACGGCACTTGAAGTTGGTGGCCTTGCACCCTGCTTGAAATGTATGAAACTGTACGAATTTGGTGTCCGTGCGCCCTGCTTGAAATGGTATGAAACTGCACTTGAATATGGTGGCCTTGCACCCTGCTTGAAGTGGTATGAAACTGCACTTGAATATGGTGGCCTTGCACCCTGCTTGAAGTGGTATGAAACTGCATGTCAATAGGGTGGCCTTGCACCCACCCTGCTTGAAGTGGTATGAAACTGCATGCCAATTTGGTGGCCTTGCGCCCTGCTTGAAGTGGAAAGAAACTGCACTTGACTTTGGTGGCCTTGCGCTCTGCTTGAAGTAGTATGAAACTGCACTTGAATTTGGTTGCCTTGCACCCTGCCTGAAATGGAATTTCAAGGAATAGCTGTGAGTCAACTGCAAGCCCACCAGCCGTGAGCGAGCGAGCTGCCAGCGCACCAGGCTTGAGTGGCAGCTGCCAGCCCAAGAATCCATTTGGCCCCCAATGTCCAGAGTAGCTATCTGGAAACCAGTCCCTCCAGCCCACAATACCCATGCTAGCGCTCCAGAAAGCCCTCCCACTGGCCACCAATATTGGAATTGGTGGAGAGGTGGAATATTGTGTTGGGGGACCAGCCCTCCCGTGTGAACATGGAACCCAATGGGTCCCACTTAGCCTAGTTTAGTTATAAAAAATGTTGTGTACCACCACAAAATTCTGCACTCGCCAATCTCCATAAACCAGTCATGCAGGAAGATGGGTGATGGTGGACCCCAGTCTTTATTTCCCCAGTCACTGCCTCATCAATATTCCTTGCTGTCGTGTGCAATATCCCATCAATGCCCCACTCATTGCCCACACATTGCGCTAAACACTGCCCCTTCCTGTCCTGGTGACTAATCCTCAGTGCACACATATTGTCTTGCTCGCTGCACTGCTCACTTTCTTCCCGCTGTTTCACATCCCACACCTCAGTGTTTCTTCGACAATTTATGAAGCACAGGATGTTAAATGCTTTAATCATGATTCTCTTGTCGTGCCTGTTTCAATGATTCATACACACATGAACCCTTTGTTCCTGCACGTCTTTAGAATTTTGCTGTTGATCCTATATTGAATCTAAATGTATTAAAATTCCATCCACTTTTTCAACCAACTGTATCTTCTTGCCGTCAACTGTCCTCCCTGTTTATAGAACATAGGACATGGATTAGTACAGCACATGAATAGGCCCTTCAGCCCACAGTGTCTGTGCTGAGCATGATGCCAAGTTAAACCAACTGCTGGTTTAAGGCTAAAGGCTGCCCAACCTCTCCTTATAGCTAATACCCTCTAATCCAGGCAGAATTCAGGCAAACCTCTTTTGCTCCCTTTCCAAAGCCTCCAGTTGGGGGGAGGGTTGCCGGGCCCACTTCCATTTTGAGATTGCCATTTTGACTCGCGTCACAACGGGAATCTCAGGCGTCACAACGCGACATTTGCACCTGTGTAGTGTGGGCCCGTCAACCGCGCCTGCACAGTTGGGGGAGGCTTGCCGGGCCGGGATCGCCAATTTCACTGAACATCGCCTTGTGCATGAGTGAGTGGCGAGGGGGATCCAATGGGTCCGTGCTGGGTCTGGTATGTATATAAAAGTGGAGGATCCAGTAATGACGCTGAAGTACGTCACTTCTCAATGATTTACCATCGGTTCCTGCCTTTAATGTTTTTAATCCCCTTAGTTGCATGGATTAATAATTGTAGTTTAAGTATCAGTATGCTCAATGCTTTATTTAATGTTGTGAAAATGTGTGCAATCTATCTCTTTTTCCACCTCTGTTGCTTAGATAAAAATTTTGGAAGATGTTTGCTTCACATACCGCAGCTTGCTGGCAGGAAGCCCAGAACCACCCAGATATACCGTGCTCAAGTTGATGGTTAATCGCCGAAACTTAGTTGCTGATACATTTGAAAAATTGAGCAAGGTGGCGAATGCCGATCTACTTAAAGAACTTGAGGTAAAACATGTCTATTTAATACATTAAGAATCATGAATTGTTTTGGCTGAATCACCAGCATTGTTATGTTACTGAACAAAAACACTCGGAGTACAGTTGGCAAAGAGTTGCTGCTTCACAGCGCCAGAGACCCGGGTCCGATCATAACTTTGCGTGCTGTGGAGTTTGCATGTTCTCCATGTGACCGTGTGGATTTCCTCTGAGTGCTCCAGTTTCTTCCCACATCGCAAAGACCAAGATTTTGCTCCGTTAGGCCCATGCATGTTTTGGGTTGTGTCCCTTCTTCAGAAGGAGGATTTGTAGGTTAATTGGCCTCTGTAGAAATGCCCCTAATGTGTCAAAAGCAGATAAAAAAGTGGGAGAACATTAAACTAGTGAATGGGTGATCGATGGTCAATGTGGACTCAGTGGGCCGAAAGACCTGTTTCCATTTTGTATCTTTCAATCAATCAATCAAAGCTAGAAGACATTAACTATGAAGTCACGTCCCCCAGAGACACCATCAGAATTTTAATTCATTTTAAAACGTCTGTACATACTGTGGTGTCAGTAAAAGACAACCTATCAGGTGACTGATGATAAACGACTAAGGAAATCAAGCAGCATCCTTGAGAGAGAGAGAAATATTTTTTTAGGCGAAACACCCTTCATATTAGTTCCGAGATACAGGATGGAAACAGGCACATCGAGTCCACGCCAACCATCGATCACCTGTTGACACCAGTTCAATGTTGTCATAAGGTTGTTGTCATCGTTGGCGATCAGTTGAAGTCCTTTGGACTGATTGTAAGGGCGGGGCGAACCATATTCCCCTTGGGTAGCTAACAACCCAACAGTATGAACATTGAATGCTCTAGTTTTGGGTAACTAAGCAACCTCTCCACCCCCCCCCCCAACCGTTTCTCCCCTACACCCCTCTTTCTTCTCCACCAACCCCTTCCCACGTCCCCACTTGGACTCACATCCATTCCTTCCTCTGGCTTCACGATTCACTACTCTTCAATCCTTTTGTCACACCTTCTATTTTCATCTCTGACCTTTGTCCAGCCATCTGCCTATGAATCCCCCCCTTCACCTTTGTTCACCTCTGACCTGCCAGGCTTTGTCCTGCCCCACCTGGCCCAATCAGTTCCAGTGTCCCTCACTGTGCACATTCAAAGTGTAATTGGAGCAAGGCATCCCTTCCCTTGCAATGAAATCAGATCTCAGGCACAACATTCACATTTCTGGAGAAATTGTAACCAATTCATGCATGAATGCATCTGAAAAGGGGTCGCCTATCCAGGCCCTCCAGAGATGCTCCAGAAATAACCCACTGAGTTACTCCATCACCTTTTGTTTCACACATATCTATAGTCTTGATTTTCAAATAAAAAATGACACGAAGTTAAATTTAGGGGTGGCATGGTGGTGCAGTGGTAGTTGCTGTCTTACTGTGCCAGAGGCCTGGGTTCAATCCTAACCACGGGTGCTGTCTGTATGGAGTTTGTACGTTCACCCCATGACCTGTGTGGGTTTCCTCCGGGTGCTACGGTTTTCTCCCACACTCCAAAGACGTACAGGTTGTAGGCTAATTGGCTTGGGTAAAAATTGTAAATTGTCCATCGTGTGTGTGGGATAGTGTTAGTGGATGGGGTAATCGCTGGTCAGCGTGGACTCGGTGGGCCGAAGGGCCTGTTTCTCCACGCTCTATCTCTAAACTAAATTAAACTAAACTAAAGTATCTTTGTAACCATTTTTCTAATGTGCATTTGCATCATTTCTGCAGGTGACATTTGAAGGGGAGCGTGTCCTCGATCCGAGAGCTATGAGAAATGAATTCTTCAAATTTGTTTTTCAAGAGCTGGTGCAGCCAGATTCAAAGATGTTTATTTATTTTCAGAATTTCAGAACTATTTGGTTTCCTTCTCAGGTGAGTACGTTCATTTATGAAGTAAAAGTGCAACAGTTCACACTGATCGATCTTACACAAACAACAATTTCTCCTCAGTACCATCAAAGATCGTATTACATTCCATAAGATCACAACACCTCCACAACTCCTGTGTTGTGTCTAAACTGTCAACCAGATTAAATCATGGATAAACAAGAAACTTTGGGCAACGCAGTGGCTGAGCAGTAGAGTTGTTGCCTCACAGGGCCAGAGACCCACGTCTGTATGATGTTTGTACGTTCTCCCTATGACCCTGTGGGTTTTCTCCGGATGATCCAGTTTCCTCCCACATGCCAAAGACTTGGAGGTTTGTCAGCTAATTGGCTTCTGTAAAAAATTGTCCACAGTGTATGGTTAATTGCGGGTCGGCGCGGACTCGGTGGGCGAAAGGGCCTGTTTCCACACTGTATCTCTAAACTTAGACCCAAACCTTGTAAAAATATATTGTCTTTGTCTATGGCGCTACTCACTAACACCATTCCCAACTTGCCCACACTGAGCAATGTCCCATCTACACAAGTCCCACCTGCCTGCATTTGGGCCATATTCCTCTAAACCTATCCTATCCCTGTACCTGTCTAAATGTTTCTTAAACATTACGATAGTATCTGCCTCGTCTACCTCCATGGAACCTCCCGGAAGCTGGAAGAGACTAGATCTAAAAACCTTTCAAACAATGCCCATGCACAATCTTCCTCATTCTAGGATAGCCCCAGCAATGTAGTTAATTTTCTACTTTGGAATATCTTTCTGGTGCTATATTGGATTTGCTTTAAGCAAGCAAACTGGGTTGAAGATTGTAATGTGAGAATAGCATTATAAAAATGCAAACTAACCAATATGTGTTTAAAGAGTCAAATATTCAATCTACATATAGTTTGGGTGAATCAAATTGGCAGGGGTGCTGAGGAAGATGATTTCTTGAAATGTATGCGGGATAGTTTTCTAAACCAACATGTAGAGGAACCAACGAGAGAGCAGGCTATTCTAGACTTGGTATTGAGTAATGAGGAAGGGTTAGTTAGCAGTTTTGTTGTGCGTGGCCCCTTGGGCAAGAGTGACCATAATATGGTTGAGTTCTTCATTAGGATGGAGAGTGACATTGTTAAACCAGAAACAAGGTTTCTGAACTTAAAGAAAGGTAACTTTTGAGTGTATGAGACGTGAATTGGCCAAGATTGACTGGCAATTGATTCTTAAAGG
The DNA here is from genome assembly GCF_028641065.1 of Leucoraja erinaceus. NCBI lineage: Eukaryota > Metazoa > Chordata > Chondrichthyes > Rajiformes > Rajidae > Leucoraja > Leucoraja erinaceus. Next base: position 115,016,097 of record NC_073377.1, read on the forward strand.
GTTGACGGTGGATATGCAATGGAAGGCATTTAAAGACTGCATGGATGAACTACAACAATTGTTCATCCCAGTTTGGCAAAAGAATAAATCAGGGAAGGTAGTGCATCCGTGGATAACAAGGGAAATCAGGGATAGTATCAAAAGAAAAGATGAAGCATACAAATTAGCCAGAAAAAGCAGCCTACCAGGGGACTGGAAGAAATTCAGAGCCCAACAGAGGAGGACAAAGGACTTAATTAGGAAAGGGAAAATAGATTATGAAAGAAAACTGCAGGGAACATAAAAACTGACTGCAAAAGTTTTTTATAGATATGTGAAGAGAAATAGATTAGTTAAAGCAAATGTAGGTCCCTTGCAGTCAGAAACAGGTGAATTGATCATGGGGAACAAGGACATGGCAGACCAATTGAATAACTACTTTGGTTCCGTCTTCCCTAAGGAAGACATAAATAATCTGCCAGAAATAGCAGGGGATTGCGGGTCAAATAAGATGGAGGAACTGAGTGAAATCCAGGTTAGCCAGGAAGTGGTGTTAGGTAAATTGAATGGATTAAAGGCCGATAAATCCCCAGGGCCGGATAGGCTGCATCACAGAGCACTTAAGGAAGTAGCCCCAGAAATAGTGGATGCATTCATGATAATTTTTCAAAACTCTTTAGATTCTGGAATAGTTCCTGAGGATTGGAGGGTAGCTAATGCAACCCCACTTTTTAAAAAGGGAGGGAGAGAGAAAACGGGGAATTAGACCAGTTAGTCTAACATCGGTAGTGGGGAAACTGCTAGAGTCAGTTATTAAAGATGGGATAGCAGCACATTTGGAAAGTGGTGAAATCATTGGACAAAGTCAGCATGGATTTACGAAAGGTAAATCATGTCTGACGAATCTCATAGAATTTTTCGAGGATGTAACAAGTAGAGTGGATAAGGGAGAACCAGTGGATGTGTTATATCTGGACTTTCAGAAGGCTTCGGCAAGGTCCCACATAAGAGATTAGTGTACAAACTTAAAGCACACGGTATTGGGGGTTCAGTATTGATGTGGATAGAGAACTGGCTGGCAAACAGGAAGCAAAGAGTAGGAGTAAACGGGTCCTTTACAGAATGGCAGGCAGTGACAAGTGGGGGTACCGCAAGGCTCAGTGCTGGGACCCCAGCTATTTACAATATATATTAATGATTTGGACGTGGGAATTGAATGCAACATCTCCAAGTTTGCAGATGACACGAAGCTGGGGGGCAGTGTTAGCTGTGAGGAGGATGCTAGGAGGTTGCAAGGTGACTTGGATAGGCTGGGTGAGTGGGCAAATGCATGGCAGATGCAGTATAATGTAGATAAATGGGAGATTATTCACATTTGGTGGCAAAAACAGGAAAGTAGACTATTATCTAAATGGTGGCCGATTAGGAAAAGGGGAGCTGCAACGAGACCTGGGTGTCATGGTACACCAGTCATTGAAAGTAAGCATGCAGGTGTAGCAGGCAGTGAAGAAAGCAAATGGTATGTTAGCATTCATAGCAAAAGGATTTGAGTATAGGAGCAGGGAGGTTCTACCGCAGTTGTACAGGGTCTTGGTGAGACCACACCTGGAGTATTGTGTACAGTTTTGGTCTCCAAATCTGAGGAAAGACATTCTTGCCATAGAGGGAGTACAGAGAAGGTTCACCAGACTGATTCCTGGGATGTCAGGACTTTCATATGAAGAAAGACAGGATAGACTTGGCTTGTACTCGCGAGAATTTAGAAGATTGAGGGGGGATCTTGTTGAAAATGATAAAATTCTTAAGGGGTTGGACAGGCTAGATGCAGGAAGATTGTTCCCGATGTTGGGGAAGTCCAGGACAAGGGGTCACAGTTTAAGGATAAAGGGGAAATCCTTTAGGACCGAGATGAGAAAAACATTTTTCACACAGAGAGTGGTGAATCTCTGGAATTCTCTGCCACAGAAGGTAGTTGAGGCCAATTCATTGGCTATATTTAAGAGGGAGTTAGATGTGGCCCTTGTGGCTAAAGGGATCAGGAGGTATGGAGAGAAGCAGGTACAGGATACTGAGTTGGATGATCTTCCATGATCATATTGAATGGCGGTGCAGGCTCGAAGGGCCGAATGGCCTGCTCCTGCATCTATTTTCTATGTTTCTATTTTCCACGTTGTGTCATTGGCAATCAACTGTTATGTGTTTTGTTTCCGTTTGCCATCTTCATTTTAGGTGAAAGTCCCCATGAAGAATTACTTCCTGCTTGGAATATTGTGTGGTCTTGTTGTGTACAACAAGTGTGTGGTTTATATCCCCTTTCCACTCGCACTGTTTATGAAGCTACTGATGAGCAAGCCATCTCTGAAGAATCTATCAGAAATGGATCCTGATGCGTACAGGTATCTATCTATATTACTAAAAGTTTGATCTTGACCGCTTTTGGCCCACTGTAGTGTGATTTCCTAGAGAACGCCACCACCTATGGCTGTCATTTTTGGCCACCTCGCTCAGAGCACACGTCCGCCTTCCTGGACCAGAGGATTTTTCCCATCGATAAAAAATCCGAGAGATATTAATGTTTTTAAAAATTCACCATTCTCTCTGCTTCCCCTGCCTGAGGGAGGGGGAGGGACTATAAAACCAGGAGGTGGTGTGCCTCACTCAGTCTCTGCAAGATGGAGGAAGCCAGAGGGCCACATCTCTCTGAGCTTTGAATAACACTGAACACATGTCTACTCAACTGTGAGTCCCCTTAATGTGGTTTGAAAATGAAAATATGGTTGGTTTGAAGTTAAAAGGCACTGCCTGCAAATGGTTGATTGGGTGCTTTGGCTTGAAGTTAAAAAGCAGTACTTCAAATGGTGGTTTGGGTGCTTTGGCTTGAAGTTAAAAGGCACTACTGCAAATGTGGTTTGGGTGCTTTGGCTTGAAGTTAAAAGGCACTACTGCAAATGGTGGTTTGGGTGCTTTGGCTTGAAGTTAAAAGGCACTACTGCAAATGGTGGTTTTGGGTGCTTTGGGTAACTTCCTGTTTGCACTGTATATTGATTTTAGATAAAACATTGCTACTTACGGCTGTGATTTTTGGCCATCTTACTCAGTCCCCCTCCGCTCAGCAGGTGCAGAGGATTCTTCCCATCAATGAAAAGTAAATTAATTGTTTAAAAAATGTTGAGAATCTCTCTCCTCTCAATCATGCCATGAAGGCCACACCGTTTCCGGTGTGAGGGGGAGGGGATATAAAACCCGGAAGTGTGGGAGTGGCTCAGTCTCTGCATGATGGGAGAGGGAGAGATTACGACTGTCTGAGCTGTGAATCAATTGAACACACTGAATGTCTACTGAACTGTGAGTTTGGTGTTTTGTGTGGTTTTATGGTGGTTTCACCCTGCTTGAAATGGTATAAAACTGCACCTGAATTTAGTGGCCTTGCACCCTGCTTGAAGTGGTAAGAAACTGCACTTGAATTTGGTGGCCTTGCAGCCTGCCAAATGGTAGGAAAATGGGCGAATTTGGTGGCCTTGTCCCTGCTTGAAATAGAATTTCAAGGAATAGCCATGTCAACTTTCAGCCCAATGGCCGTGAGTGAGCTTCCAGCACATCAGGCTTGAGGGACTGACTGACCCCCCCCCCCCCCCCCCCCCCAACTGGCCACCAAGATTGGAATTGGTGGAGAGGTGGAACATTGCGTCGGGGGGCCAGCCCTCCCGTGTGAACATGGGACCCAACGGATCCCACTTAGTCTAGTGTTCTTATATCAGTGGGTATTTGCACAGGCACTGCCTGAATTGTGTAAGAGTTACGTTGCATGAACTCTTACACAAGTCAGATTTTAACTCTCCTACTGTCTTTTAGATTTTGCTATAGTACGTGCCTCAACAATCTCCTCTGGCAGCTTGTTCCATACACCCGCCACCCACCACTGTGTGAAAAATCTTGCCTCGCATATCTATATTACTAAAAGTCTGATCTTGACCGCTTTTGCCTCACTGTGCTGCAATTTTCGAGAGAACGCCGCCACCTACGGCCATCATTTTTGGACACCTCGCTCAGAGACCCCCTCCGCCTTCATGGACCAGAGGAATTTTCCCATCGATGAAAAATCAGAGAAATATTAATGGGTTTTTTTTAATCGCCATTCTCTCTGCTGCCCCTGCTGGGGGGAGGGGGAGGGATTATAAAATCAGGAAGTGGTGTGCCTCACTCAGGAGGACATGTCTACTCAACTGTGAGTGCCCTTAATGTGGTTCTAAAATGCATGCAAAAAGTGTCTCTATTTGATTCTAAAATGCTTGCAAAAAGTTTCTCTATTGGTTCTAGAGCTTGCAAAAAGTGTCTATTGGTTCTAAAATGCTTGCAAAAGTGTGACTATTGGTTCTAAAATGCTTGCAAAAATTGTCTCTATTGGTTCTAAAATGCTTGCAAAAAGTGTCTATTGGTTCAAAAATGCTTGCAAAAAGTGTCTATTGTTTCTAAAATGCTTGCAAAAAGTGTCTATTGGCTGTTGTTATGGTGGTAACTACTTTGAAAGGCTGCACTGCAAAAAATAAAATGGCTGGTGGTGGTGGTAACTGCTTTTAAATGGCTGCACTGGGGGAAAAATGGCTGTTGTTGGTGGTTGTAACTGCTTTGAAAGGCTGCACGGCAAAACAAAAAGGCTGTTTGTGGTGGTAACTGCTTTGAAAGGCTGCACGGCAACAAAAAAAATGGCTGTTGTTGGGGGAAACTTGACAACTTCCTGTTTGCACGAATATTGATTTAAAAAAAAAAAGTTTTTAAATTTTATTAGAAGTTAATACAGTACACAACAGTACAGTGGAACCTAATTTTAAGTGCCAACTATGTCATACCATAATCCATTCTATGTAAAACCTCTACTTTTATGTTTTGAGAAAGGAAGTAAGACAAGAAAAAGAAAACAATAGAAAGTGGAAAAAGAGGAAAAATAGATGGTAGAGAATAGAAAAACGTGAAGTGTGTATATAAAAAAAAAAGAAAAAGTAGAAAGTAGAAATAGGAGAGAAGGCCACTTAAAAGAGAAATTTTCAAATCTTTATTCGGAAATGTAGATCTATCCGCGGCATGAACTGAAATCAGCAATCTTTACGGTACCGCTGCACCACATGATTCCAAAAAGTCGATGAAAGGAGACCAACTCCTTAAGAATTGGTCATATTTATCTATTAGTCGGAGTCTCATTTCTTCAAGGCGTGCTATGTCCATCATATTCCTAATCCACATTTTAACAGTTGGTATGGTTGTATTTTTCCAAAATTTAAGTATCAATTTCTATCCAATTATTAACCCATAATTAAAAAAAACATTTTGGTCTTTATTTAAATTGATATCTTCTACTATTATTCCAAATATAATCCATTCTGTTTTTTTGTTCTATTGTGGACTTAAAAAGCTTTGTAAATATATCAAATATATCACTCCAAAATTTATTCAACTTTGTACATCCTACAAATGAATGTGTCGAATATTGATTTTAAATAAAACGCTACCACTTACAGCTGTGATTTTTGGCCATCTTACTCAGCTCCTCACCACTCATCAGGTTCAGAGGATTCTTCTCATCAATTAAAAATAAAAGTGTTAGTGTGAAAAAAAATCTTTTGAGAATCTCCCTCCTGTCAATCATGCCATGAAGGCCACACCCCTTCCAGTTGGAGGGGGAGGGATTATAAAATCCATAAGTGTAGGTGTGGCTCAGTCTCTGCAAGATGGGGGAGAGAGAGGTCACGACTGTCTGAGCTGTGAATCAACTGAACACACTGAATGTCTACTGAACTGTGAGTGTGGTGTTTTGTGCGTTTTTATAGGGGTTTTATGGTGGTTTCACCCTGATTGAAATGGTATGAAACTGCACTTGTATTTGGTGGCCTTGCACCCTGCTTGAAATGGCATGAAACTGCACTAGCATTTGGTGGCCTTGCACCCTCCTTGAAATGGCATGAAACTGCACTAGCATTTGGTGGCCTTGCACCCTGCTTGAAGTGGTATAAAACTGCACTTGAATTTGGTGGCCTTGCACCCTGCTTGAAATGGCAGGAAACAGCACTTTAGTTTGGTTGCCCTGCACTCTGCTTGAAGTGGTATGAAACTGCACTTGAATTTGGTGGCCTTGCAGCCTGCTTGAAGTGGTCGGAAACTGCACTTGCATTCGGTGGCCTTGCACCCTGCTTGAAGTGGTAAGAAACTGCACTTGAATTTGGTGGCTTTGCACCCTGCTTAAAATGGTAGGAAACTGCATTTGAATTTGGTTGCCTTACACCCTGCTTGAAATGGAATTTCAAAGAATGGCCGTGAGTCAACTGTTAGCCCGCCAGCCATTAGTGAGCTGCCAGCACATCAGGCTTGAGTGACTGAGCTGCCGCCCCAAGAATCCATTTGGCTCACAATGTCCATACTAACCAGTCCCTTCAGCCCACAGTACCCATACTGCATTGGGGGACCAGCCCTCCCGTGTGAACATGGGACCCTATGGGTCCCACTTAGTCTAGTTCTTATTAAATCTTTTCCCTCTCACCTTAAACCTATCTCTTTTGATGTTGATTCGCCTACCCTGGGTAATAGACCCTGTGCATTCACCATATCTATTCGTCACATGATCTTATACACCTCTATAAGATCACCACTCGGCCTCCTGCGCTTCAAGGAACAAAGTCCTATCCTGCCCAACCTCTCCCAACAGCTTTGGTCCTCTGAATTTACTAAGTGTTTTCCTTCCCTTCTTGGTTGTTTCCAGATATCTGAGAGGTATTTTGGACTATGATGATGTCGATGAGCTTGGCCTTGACTGTACGGTGAGTAAATGATAATGTATTTCAGTCATGGTGTATTGGAGCAGATCTACAATTCTTATGCACAATCGTGAAAAAAGAATTTCCATATGCTGTACAGCCATTAATGCCACGTATTTGGGTTCCAGAATGAGGCTCACTTGAGCAGGAGTGGATCATTTGGCCCATTGAGTCTACTCCACCATTCAATTATGGCTGATTTATATTTCCCTCTCAACCCCACTTTCCTGCCATCTCCCCATAACCCTTGATACACTCTAGATAATCACGGGACAGGTAGCATCTCAGTAGCGAAGGAATGAATGACGTTTCAGATCGAGACCTTCTGCAGACTGATGTAAGGGAGGACAGAGGTAGATAGATAAGAAAGTGTAGAATAGGTCATTGTTAGCTGGGAGAAGTTAACAACAAAGCAAACAGAGATAAAATGTTGTCGGAGACAGTAAGACTGGTTGGAAAACTGGGAAGGGGGAGGGAAGGAGAGAGATGGAAAGCAAAGGTTACTTGAAGTTCGAGAACTCAATATTCATACCATTGGGGTATAAGCTGCCCAAGCGAAATATGAGGTGCTGCCCTCCAATTTGCACTGTGCCTCACTCTGACATTGGAGGAGGCCCAGGACAGAAAGGTCAGTGTGGGAATGGGAGGGGGAGTTAAAGTGTCCAGCAACTGAGAGATCAGGTAGGTTCAGGTGGACTGAGCCTGCGCTTGGTCTCGCCGATATACAGGAGTCCACACCTGGAACAGCGGATAAGTAGGTGAGTTTGGAGGAGGTGTAAATGAACCTCTGTCTCTGTCTCACCTGATTAGACCGTCGTGGTCCTTTAACGGAGTCGACTGTTGAGGTATAGGGACAGGTGTTGCATCTCCTGCGGTTGCAAGGGAAAGTACCTGGGGAAGGGGTGGTTTGGTGGGAAGGGACGAGTTGACCAGGGAGTTGTAGAGGGAACGGTCTCTGCAGAAAGCGGAAAGAGGTGGAGACGGGAAAATGTGGCCAGTGGTGGGATCCAGTTGAGGTGGCAAAAATGTTGGAGGATTATGTGCTGTATGCGATGGCTGATGGGGTAGAAGGTGAGGACTAGGGGGGGGTCTGTCCCTGTTATGACTGGTGGAAGGGGAGCAAGAACGGAGCTGCGGGATATCGAGGAGACCGTAGTGAGGCCCATGTTCCCTAAACAATGAGACATCTCGGATGTCCTGGTAGGGAACACCTTGGGCGCAGATACGGTGTAGACGGAGGAATTGGGATATGTACATTGAATTGTCAAATTTTAGGTAATAACCCCCCTCCACTACCTTTTCCACCCTCTGTGTCCAAACTTGACGCGCACCCATTTCTCCCACTGTCCTGACTTTCAATGCTCTCCCCTCCTGTTCCCCCCCCCCTCCCTACAGAGCGGAAAGATCGCACCGACTAGCGATCCCCGTACACTAGTCCTATCCTACACACTAGGGACAATTAGCAATTTTGCCAAAGCCAATCAACCTACAAGCCTGTAAGTCTTTGGAGTGTGGGAGGAAACCCACACGGTCATAGGAAGAACATACAAACTGTAGTCAGTGTTGAACCCGGGTCTCTGGCACTGTGAAGCAACAACTCTGGTGCCCCACTGTGCCACTGGATGTATCTATGTTACCCTGCTTTTGCAACTGCTTGCTACATACTAGGAGCAATTTACAGAGAGCAATTCACCTGCAAATGCATACGTCTTTGGGATATGGGAGGAATCCGGAGCACCCAGAGGAAACCCATGAGGTCACAGGGAGAACGTGTAAACTCCACACAGACAACACCCAAGGTCAGGATTGAACCTGGATTTAGTTTAGTTTAGAGATACAGCGCGGAAACAGGCCCTTCGGCCCACCTAGTCCGTGCCCACCAGCGATCCCTGCACATTAACACTACTCTAAACACACTAGGGACAAGTATACATTTATACCAAGCCAATTAACCTTCAAACCTGTACGTCTTTGGAGTGTAAGAGGAAATTGAAGATCTTGGAGAAAACCCAAGCAAGTACAAACTCCTTACAGACAAGCACAAGCGCCCACCAGCTCACTGCCATCTTCACCAGAATTTTCAACCTCTCCCTGGCCCAGGCAGTTATTCCGTCCTGCCTAAAATCCGCCACAATCGTCCCTGTGCCGAAGAAGTCTACCATCACCAGCCTTAATGACTACCGTCCTGTGGCCCTCACTCCGGTAATCACGAAGTGCTTCGAGAGGTTGGTCCTCCAGCACATCAAGGACTATCTACCACCAGACCTCGACCCCCACCAATTCGCCTATCGCCAAAACAGATCCACAGAAGACGCCATCACCGTAGCTCTCCACTCTGTGCTGAGCCATCTGGAGCAGGGGCAGAGCTACGTCCGGATGCTCTTTGTGGATTTTAGTTCAGCCTTTAATACAATCATTCCGGACATTCTCATTGGTAAACTGGTCACTCTCGGCCTCCCCACTGTCACATGTGCCTGGATAAAGGATTTCCTCACCAACCGGCCCCAGACTGTGAGACTCGGCCCCCACCTCTCCTCCACTCGCAGGTTGAGTACCGGTTCCCCACAGGGCTGTGTGCTAAGCCCCCTCTTATACTGTCTCTACACCTACGACTGTAGTCCGGCCCACAACAACAACCGCATCGTCAAATTTGCTGACGACACTACTGTGGTCGGACTTATTTCGAAGGGAGACGAGGCAGCCTACAGAGAGGAAGTCCTGAAGTTGACAACCTGGTGCTCAGAAAACAATCTGGCTCTGAACACCAGGAAAACAAAAGAGCTCATTGTCGACTTCAGGAGGCACAGCACCGACTTAGCCCCCCTACACATCAACGGCGAGTGTGTGGAGAGGGTCAACACCTTCCGGTTTCTCGGTGTCCATATCGCTGCCGACATCTCCTGGACGGACAACACGACAGCGGTCATCAAGAAGGCTCAGCAGCGGCTGCACTTCCTGAGGGTCCTCAGGAAGCACAACCTGGACTCTAACCTGCTGCTGACCTTCTACCGCTCGTCCATCGAGAGCCTGCTGACATACTGCATTACAGCATGGTATGGCAGCTGCACCATGGCAGACAGGGAGAGGCTTCAGAGGGTAACCAGGACAGCGCAGAGGATCATTGGCTGCCCTCTCCCCTCCCTGATGGACATCTACACCTCCCGCTGCCTTAGCAGGGCAAAGAAGATCATCAAAGACAGCTCCCATCCTGCGTTTGGACTGTTCGACCTGCTGCCCTCTGGAAGGCGCTATAGGTGCATCAAATCCAGGACAAACAGACTCAGGAATAGTTGCTTTCCGAGAATTATATCTACCATAAATTCAAATTCACACATGCACTGACTACACCGCCCAACACGGACTTCCATCTGTATATATGTATATATGATATATGTATATATGTTCCCCCCCCCCCCCCCATCTCCCTTCTGTTTTTTTTTCTGTTTCTTGTTTGTTGTGCTAAATTGTATGTATGCACTGAGTACGAGCAGCTTTCAGTTTCACTGTACATGTATAGTGACAATAAATGGCATATCTATCTACCCATAATCAGGATCAAAGCCGGATCTCAGGTGCTGTAAGGCTGTATCTCTACCGCTGTGCCATCATGCTTCCCGTGACCGGGTCTCTGGGTTTGTGAGGCAGCAGCTCTACCACTGCGTCACTGTGGCTGCCCAGTGTGTCCTCAACATCTTTTCTCTTTTTTTTGCTCTCAACATTTATTAACAAGACAAAGTACACGTACAAACAAAATATACAAATCACACAGCAGCTGTCAGCATCACCAGATCATCCTCGAGTTCTGTCGCAGAAGCATCACGTTCACAGGCACCCAAGCAAGCTCATCATATTTAATGTTACTTAATATATAATCACCCGTTATGTTAAACCAGACACTTGTATGCAACTTGAAGAACTTATTTTCTCATTGATCACCACTATGTATGCACTTATACACAGTCACAATCATGTCTGTACATATGATTCCAAATACACGTACACAATACCAGTCGAACTCTTCCCCTCCACTGGGGCTATGGAGAAATCGTGTCCTTAATCATTCTTGTCAGTTGTAGTAATATCGGTGTCCACATAATGTTGAAAGCATCAGTCCTTAACTGGAGTTTAGCTGTTATGCTTTCCATCAAATATACACTTTTCAGTCTTTCCCTCCACTGTTGAACATTTGGTGCCTTTACATTTCTGCATGACACTGTAATCATCTACTTTGCAATCAACAGCAACACCCCAAGTAAATATGTCTGATTTTTGGTATCTATATTTTCTGTAGTCTGTCCTAGTATGAAGAATGCTGGCTCCAGAGGTAGATCCACCCCCAAGATTAGCTTGATCTCCGCCTGAACGTATCTCCAATATTGATACAATTTGGGACACGCAACATCTTTTCAAGGCTTGGTCACCCTGAATGAAATCAAGCCACATCCTAATCATTGTTTATGGACGCATATCCCCAAGAATTACTGTTCCTGTCCCAAACTTAAAATGTAATCATCCTTAAAATGGTTCATTTACACTTTTGTAATCACTTACTGTTAGCTATTACCATTAAGTAAACTTAGACCCAAACACAATTATTAACAGGATCTTTTTCTTTTTTGTAGATGCCCTGGGAAGAGCAATGTGTTGAAGTAATTCCAAATGGCAAAACCGAACCTTTGACTATCAAGAACCGGTGAGTTATAATTCAACACTGAAGCAACAGTCAACTGGATTTTAGAGCCTTAACGTGACATCACTTCCGGGTCACTGCTTGTGCGGTTGACCGGTCGGTGCAGAGAGTAGCTTTGAATGTTGTCTCTTCGTTACGTTACGTGAGTTGCGAGAGTGTTTTGTTTCGTTTTAAGTACATCGGGTATCGATTGACGGTTAATTGCTGCTGTATAGTTCAGTACTTTCGTGATGTGTTTGTGCGGGCGCTGCCACTACCACACGCACACACACACACACACACCGGACCAACGAGCTAACGTCAATTAGCCAGCTAGCTTCTTGCGTTCACTGCTCCAAAGTATGGCTTTGTAGGTTAATTGTAAATTAACCCGAGTGTGGAGGGAGTCAATGAGAAAGCGGGATAACATAGAACTAGTGTGAATGAGTGATCAATGGTCAGCATGGACATGGAGGGCTGAAGAGCCTGTTTCCATGCTGTATCTTTCAGTCAATTAAATCAATTCCCAGGATTGAGGCAGGAAGTAAAGTCTGTGGATTTATCCCACCAAAGCCTATTAAGACTAATTCATCAGATCACAAAATCGCGCAAAGCTGAGTGGACAACTTTGGAAGTGGCGAGATGAATGACAAAAGCTTTCAATTATCTTGTGTGTTTAATGTTACAAGGTGATGCTAGAAGGATATTGTGGGAGAATATCAACCAAAAAATGGTGGTGGAATCAGAGTAACTCCAACACTTTGTGTCTTTCTTTGGTAAACCAGCATATACAGCTCCTTGTTACTAAGTGTCTTTGCATTGAACATTTTGTCGCATGTTACATTTTGTAATCAGAAATGTTTTGGAATCTATGTAATCAAAATGAGAAATGTTGTCATCTTTGTTATCAAAGGGAGATATTTGTAGAAGCCTGCATGGATTACATATTCAAAACTTCAATCCAAAAACCCTTTGATGAATTTAGAAGAGGATTCTTTCAGATTTTGGATGAAAATTTGATGAAATACTTCCATCCTCAAGAGCTGAGGGACGTGTTGATTGGAAGTAATGATTATGACTGGAAAATTCTGGAGCAGGTTTGAAAATCTTTATTGCTATTCAGTATTGTTGCACTGGGAAAAATGGCAGCCATCTTGTACACATCATGTTCCCACGAATGGCACTGTGATCACAATTCACTGCACTTTATTATGTATGTGATGAATAAATCTTGATTGATTGATGCATCAGAGGAACTTCTTATGAAGCACAGAGAAACCTATTTCAATGCACAATGAACAATTTACACACCAAAAGTGTCTTCAGTATTGTTTAATTCCATAAACACAGTAGAGTTTCCACTAATACCCCGCTTTCCCTGGCCCCGCCTTTGCGATGTGTTTGTGTGTGTGTGTGCTCCACTCTGACAGTTCCGTTCCAGTTCCCGGTTTTTCACGCGAGTGCCACAAACAGTCTGCTGAAAAATCGCCTAAGTGGGATTTAGTAAAACTAAAAAGCATTGGTGCCCGCATGCCACAAGGTGGTGGTGTGGAAAACCTGACATGGATTATGGATCAGGTCATCAGCAGCAAAACCAGACACCGATCAAATCGGCAATACTGTTTGATCTACAGTTTGTAGTTCCACCGCTTCCTCTGGCAGCACATTCTATATATCAACCTCTAGCTGTGCGGGAAAAAAACTTGCGTCTCAGATCCCCTTTAAAACTCCTTCCTCTCACTTTAAGCCTACGCCCTCCTATTTTTTGATGCCTCTGTCCAAATCATTGAAGATCTGAATAAATTTCCCCTTGATTAGCTCAGTCTCAATTTTTCATTTGGTAGCCAGTTACATAGAAACATAGAAATTAGGTGCAGGAGTAGGCCATTCGGCCCTTCGAGCCTGCACCGCCATTCAATATTATCATGGCTGATCATTCAACTCAGTATCCCGTACCTGCCCTCTCTCCATACCCTCTGATCCCTTTAGCCACAAGGGCCACATCTAACTCCCTCTTAAATATAGCCAATGAACTGGCCTCAACTACCCTCTTTGACAGAGTTCCAGAGATTCACCACTCTCTGTGTGAAACAAGGTTTTCTCATCTCAGTTTTAAAGGATTTCCCCCTTATCCTTAAGCTGTGACCCCTTGTCCTGGACTTCCCCAACATCGGGAACAATGTTAGCAGCACTTAGCTAAATTAAAGGCTTTTGCCATTAGTCTCCCTCCCATTTGTGGGTCTATAAACACTAATGATGTTTTCCACAGATTACAACCTATCAAGGATACCACATATCACACCCAACCATCAAGATATTCTGGAAGGTTTTCCATGAAATGACTTTGGACGAGAAGAAACTATTCCTCTGTAAGTACCTCCTTGAGCTCTGAAAATATCTTGGTGTTAAGATGGGTTCAACTACTTCCAAAAGGGGGCATAGCTCTATTGTGATCATCGCTCAAAGGGCTTGTCTGCTCTTCTGGTTTTTAATAAAAGACCCAACCTACCCCCTCATCCAGTTGCTCAACCGAGATTAACTACATGTGATCTTACATAGAGTAATTCAACAAGTTATGTAGAACCAATTATTTTAGTGAGGAAACAAGGTGGTTCATTGTTAAAACTAAATCTAGGCTGTACTAGGGTAAAATCTCTGACACCTTGACCATACAAACAGAAAGATGTGCATTCAGAGACCTGACTTAGATTCTGACCTTGGGTACTGTCTCTGTAGAGTTTGCATGCACTCCCTGTGACCAAATTACCTCCAGGTGTTCCAGTTTCATCCAGAGTTTGTACATTCTCCCTGTGACCATGTGGGTTTTCTCCGGGTTCTCCGTTTTCCAGCCACATTCCAAAGATGTGCAGGTTTGTAGGTTAATTGGCTTGTGTAAATTGTCCCTAGTGTGTAGGGTAGAACTTGTGTATGGGTAATCATTGGTCAGCGCAGATTCCGACGGCCATAGGGCCCGTTTCTATGCGGGTTTGTGGGTTAATTGGCCTTTCGAAGTTGCCCCTAATGCATTGGCGCGCAAATGGGATAACATACAATTAGGGTTAACAGGTGATTGTTGGTCAGCGTGGACTCTGTGGGTCAAAGGGCCTGTTTCGATGCTGTATATTTTAATCAATTCAATCAAGATAACATATTTCACATTCTTTAAGGATGTTCTTTATAATCAATGAAATGTGTTTGAAATCCTGTAATGATGAAATAGTAGGTATGTTACAAAACCTATCTGAATCGTCGTTGAGAATCTGTCCCAGCCCCATATGTGTGATTTTGGCGCTGTTTAGAGGGGGCGGGTTTAAAACGCGATTTTTACTAGGCTGTTGCAATCGAAAATGTTCAGCCTAGTAAATTATTAACAGAAAATCGCTGAAAGACCCCGTTCCAAAAGGTATTATTAGTTTTTATGGCCTTGTATAATAGTTATAGTAGTTTAAAAATCACCCTCTAAACCCGCGATCTCTCACAGCCCCAGGGTTTTATAAAGCAAACAATTAAAGGTATGTACCTTATTTTTACATTAAAAGGGGCTTCTTAAGAACCCTGTATATAAAGTTTTCTATAGCGAATAGTTCATTTTGGGCTCTTTATATCCCGCAGTATTTTTCTGGGCATTTGGGGGCACAAATCCAGCGCAATGTGAACGTTCCAAACCAGCGCGTTCCACAGGAACCCACTAGAAAGCTGATTTAAATTGACTTTAATTTACAGCAATTGAACACTAAATTCCTTCCATTTGGCCTATAAATTGATGTAAATGAGATTTAAAAATCATGTTTTATTGTGAATTATTTGTGAATATTATTTGGACACTTAGGCTATTTAAAAATGTTAATCATTTATTAAGAAATGGATAGATGTTTAGATCTAGTAATTGAAGTTTGAAATTAGTTACAATTGGGTAACTAACTAATTATATGCTTTAATTTCAGGTCCTCCAAGTAAGATATATTTGTTTCAGAATGGTTCAATCTATGATAACTGAAAATTTCCTTCAGTTCTCTTAATTTTTAAGAAGGTTATGGACTTTTGACTGTCCTCGATCACAGCTTTTTTGTTATGTCCATAGAAAATCAATAGGGAACAAGATGCTAATTTCCGAGTATGAAAATGGCCATAACTTTTTTATTACTTGAGATATGAAAGTGAATTAGGTGTCAAATTAAACTTATTGTTATGCTTTATCTGATGGGATAAATTGCAGACTTAATTTTTTAAATCTCAAAATTTTGTAACATTGCTAGAAATAGTCTGTTTCAGGTTAGACAAGATTAGGTAGATATAGATGCATAGGAACGTGTAGCTCTAGACCATCTCTGTTGCAGCTCCATTGATGAAAACAGAGTTGTGTTCACCCCCCACTTCCTTAGGTCAACACCAACTCTTTTGCCATGATGGTGTTAAAGGCTAGGTTTTTGTTCAGACATCATGCCACAAGGTTCTTGATCTATTCCCCGTCTCATTGTTATCCTTTGTCAGGCAGACAGTAGTGGCATCATGGGCAATGATGAGGTTGGTGCTGTACAAGGCCGTACGGCCATCGGTGTACAAGGACTAGAGCAGGGAACTAAGCACTAGACCCTGAGGAGCACCAGTGCTGGAGGAAATGTTATGACTAATTCTAACTGACTGACGTCTGGAAGTCCAGAAGTCAGTTGCAGATGGAGGCCCCAAAGCCAAGGTGCAGAAGCTTGGAGGTGGCAGTAGTGGGTGGTAAAGTATGACACAGTGGTATAATTGGCTCCATACAGCAGCAGAGACCCTGGTTCGATCCTGACTACAGGTGCTGTCTGTACTGAGTTTGTGCGTTCTCCCTGTGACCGCGTGGGTTTTCTCCGGGAGCTCCGGTTTCCTCGCACATTCCAAAGACACGCAGGTTTGCAGGTTGATTGGCTTCTGTATATTGTTCCTAGTGTACAATAAAATTAGTGCATGAGTGATCGCTGGTCTGTCTGCATTTGGTAGACCAAAGGGCCTGTTTCCATGCTGTATCTCTAAAACAAAAGATCAGCTTACTTGATATTATGGTTCTGAATGCTGAGTTGTATTCAATGAATAACATCCTGATGCAGGTGTTCTTATTGTTAAGGTGATCCAAAGGTGAATGTAATGCAAGGGAGGGGGTCTCCCGTGTAGAACCAGAACACACAGGAGTAGAATTGGGCCATTCGGCCCATCGATTCTATTCTGCCATTTGATCATGGCTGATCGTTTTTTTCCCTCTCAGCCCCGTTCTCCTGCCTTCTCCCTATAACCTTTGACGCCCTTTCCAATCAAATAGGTTGAGTCATACTGCGCGGAAACAGGCCCTTCGGCCCAGCTTGCCCCATCTACACCTCTCCCACCTGCCCACGTTGGCCCATACAGGACATATAACATAGAACATTGAACAATACAGAACAAGAAGAGGCCCTTCGATCCTATCCTTCTAAACCTTTCCTATCCATGTACCTGTCAATCGTCGATTTAAAAATACCCAATGCCTTGACCTTCACAACCATAATGAATTCCACAGATTCACCACCCTCTGACTAAAGAAATTCCTCCTCTCCTTTCTGAAGATACGTCCTTTTATTCGAAGGCTGGGCCCTTTGGTTCTAGACTCTCTCACTATTGGAAACATCCTTTCCACATCCACACTATGTAGACCTTTCATTATTCAGAAGGTTATTTTAGACTTATTTTACCTGCATGCAAGTTGTCTGAGAGACAGGGGAGATGTGGGGCATTGACAATCTTTCAAAGCTCTTTGTTTCGATCAATATTTGAGCTACTGGACAGTAGCCATTGAGTCACTGGA
This sequence comes from Leucoraja erinaceus, assembly GCF_028641065.1. Lineage (NCBI taxonomy): Eukaryota > Metazoa > Chordata > Chondrichthyes > Rajiformes > Rajidae > Leucoraja > Leucoraja erinaceus. The sequence continues at coordinate 115,033,360 of NC_073377.1, forward strand.
GACTAGAATGATGGAAAAGTCCTTGAAGCAGATGGGGTAGAGGATTATTGAAGTGAAGGGATGAAGATTTTGTCCCCTTGCCTTTATCAACAAGGTTTGAGGGAATGTTTAAGAGCAACAGTGGTTCTACTGGTAGAACTGCTATTCCCCACCTCCAGTGACCCAAGTTTAATCCTGACCTCGGGTCCTCTCAATGCAGAGTTTGCATGTTCTCCAGGTGACCATATGGGTTTCCAACAGAAGCTCTGTTTCCTTCCCACGTCACCATGATGTGTGGGTTGCTAGGTTGATTGGCCAAAGATGGACAGAAACAGCTGGAATAACTCAACGGGTCAAACAGCATCTCCGGAGAAAAGGAATAGGTGACATTTTGGGTCAAGACCCTTTGTCTAACTGAGAATCAATCAGGGGAAAGGGAATCGAAAGATATAGACGGTGATCTCGAGAGATATAGAATAAATAATTGAAAGATAGGCAAAAAAGTAACCATGATAGAGGAAACAGGCCATTGATAGCTGTGTGTTAGGTGAGAATGAGTACAGACAATGACACTCAACATGACGACTGAAATTGGTACGATGTGTGTGGTGGAGGGATGGAGAGAGAGGGAATGCAAGGATTACTTGAAGTTAGAGAAATCAATATTCATACCACTGGGCTGTAAGCTGCCCAAGTGAAATATGAGATCTTGTTCCTCCAATTTGCGTTTGGCCTCACTCTGACAGTGGAGGAGGTTTCGGACAGAATGGTCAGTGTGGGAATAGGAAGAGGAATTCAAGTGTTTGGCTACCTGGAGATCAGGTAGATGCAGGCGGACTGAGCAAAGTTGTTCAGTGAAACGACCGGCCAGTCTACGTTTGGTTTCGCCGACGTATGAGAGTCCACACCTTGAACAATGGATACAGTAGATAGAAATTAATAGAAACATAGAAATAAGGTGCAGGAGTAGGCAATTCGGCCCTTCGAGCCTGCACCACCATTCAATGTGGTCATAGCTGATCATCCAACTCAGTATCCCGTACCTGCCTTCTCCCCATACCCTCTGATCCCCTTAGCCACAAGGGCCACATCTAACTCCCTCTTAAATATAGCCAATGAACTGGCCTCGACTACCCTCTGTGGCAGAGAGTTCCTGAGATTCACCACTCTCTGTGTGAAAAAAGTTCTTCTCATCTCGGTTTTAAAGGATTTCCCCCTTATCCTTAAGCTGTGACCCCTTGTCCTGGACTTCCCCAACATCGGGAACAATCTTCCTGCATCTAGCCTGTTCAACCCCTTAAGGATTTTGTAAGTTTCTATAAGATCCCCCCTCAATCTCCTAAATTCTAGAGAGTATAAACCAAGTCTATCCAGTCTTTCTTCATAAGACAGTCCTGCCATCCCAGGAATCAGTCTGGTGAACCTTCTCTGCACTCCCTCTATGGCAATAATGTCCTTCCTCAGATTTGGAGACCAAAACTGTACGCAATACTCCAGGTGTGGTCTCACCAAGACCCTGTACAACTGCAGTAGAACCTCCCTGCTCCTATATTCAAATCTTTTTGCTATGAAAGCTAACATACCATTCGCTTTCTTCACTGCCTGCTGCACCTGCATGCCTACTTTCAATGACTGGTGTACCATGACAACCAGGTCTCGCTGCATCTCCCCTTTCCTAGTCGGCCATCATTTAGATAATAGTCTGCTTTCCTGTTTTTGCCACCAAAATGGATAACCTCACATTTATCCACATTATACTGCATCTGCCAAACATTTGCCCACTCACCCAGCCTATCCAAGTCACCTTGCAGTCTCCTAGCATCCTCCTCACAGCTAACACTGCCCCCCAGCTTAGTGTCATCCGCAAACTTGGAGATATTGCCTTCAATTCCCTCATCCAGATCATGACTATAAATTTTAAATAGCTGGGGTCCCAGCATTGAGCCTTGCGGTACCCCACTAGTCACTGCCTGCCATTGTGAAAAGGATCCGTTTACTCGTGCTCTTTGCTTCCTGTTTGCCAGCCAGTTCTCTATCCACATCAATACTGAACCCCCAATGCCATGTGCTTTAAGTTTGTATACTAATCTCTTATGTGGGACCTTGTCGACAGCCTTCTGGAAGTCCAGATACACCACATCCACTGGTTCTCCCCTATCCACGCTACTAGTTACATCCTCGAAAAATTCCATAAGATTCGTCAGACATGATTTACCTTTCGTAAATCCTTGCTGACTTTGTCCAATGATTTCACCACTTTCCAAATGTGCTGCTATCCCATCTTTAATAACTGACTCTAGCAGTTTCCCCACTACCGATGTTAGAATAACTGGTCTGTAATTCCCCGTTTTCTCTCTCCCTCCCTTCTTAAAAAGTGGGGTTACGTTTGCTACCCGCCAATCCTCAGGAACTACTCCAGAATCTAAAGAGTTTTGAAAGATTATTACTAATGCATCCACTATTTCTGGAGCTACTTCCTTAAGTACTCTGGGATGCAGCCTATCTGGCCCTGGGGATTTATCGGCCTTTAATCCATTCAATTTACCCAACACCACTTCCAGACTAACCTGGATTTCGCTCAATTCCTCCAACTCCTTTGACCCGCGGGCCCCTGCTATTTCCGGCAGATTATTTATGTCTTCCTTAGTGAAGACGGAACCAAAGTAGTTATTCAATTGGTCCGCCATATCCTTGTTCCCCATGATCAACTCACCTGTTTCTGACTGCAAGGGACCTACATTTGTTTTAACTAATCTCTTTCTTTTCACATATCTATAAAAACTTTTGCAGTCACTTTTTATGTTCCCTGCCAGTTTTCTTTCATAATCTATTTTTCCTTTCCTAATTAAGCCCTTTGTCCTCCTCTGCTGGTCTCTGAATTTCTCCCAGTCCTCCGGTATGCTGCTTTTTCGGGCTAATTTGTACGCATCATCCTTCGCTTTGATACTATCCCTGATTTCCCTTGTTATCCACGGATGCACTACCTTCCCTGATTTATTCTTTTGCCAAACTGGGATGAACAATTTTTGTAGTTCATCCATGCAGTCTTTAAATGTCTTCCATTGCATATCCACCGTCAACCCTTTTAGAATTAATTGCCAGTCAATCTTGGCCAATTCACGTCTCATACCCTCAAAGTTACCTTTCTTTAAGTTCAGAACCATTGTTTCTGAATTAACAATGTCACTCTCCATCCTAATGAAGAACTCAACCATATTATGGTCACTCTTGCCCAAGGGGGCACGTACAACAAGACTGCTAACTAATCCTTCCTCATTACTCAATACCCAGTCTAAAATAGCCTGCTCCCTCGTTGGTTCCTCGACATGTTGATTTAGATAACTATCCCGCATACATTCCAAGAAATCCTCTTCCTCAGCACCCCTGCCAATTTGATTCACCCAATCTATATGTAGATTGAAGTCACCCATTATAACTGTTTTGCCTTTGTCGCACGCATTTCTTATTTCCTGTTTGATACCATCTCCAACTTCACTACTACTGTTAGGTGGCCTGTACACAACACCCACCAGCGTTTTCTGCCTCTTAGTGTTTCGCAGCTCTACCCATACCGATTCCACATCCTCCAAACTAATGTCCTTCCTTTCCATTGCGTTAATCTCCTCTCTAATCAGCAACGCTACCCCACCACCTTTTCCTTTTTCTCTATCCCTCCTGAATATTGAATATCCCTGGATGTTCAGCTCCCAGCCTTGGTCACCCTGGAGTCATGTCTCCGTGATCCCAACTATATCATAGTCATTAATAGCTATCTGCACATTCAACTCATCCACCTTATTATGAATGCTCCTTGCATTGAGACACAAAGCCTTCAGGCTTGTTTTTACAACATCTTACCCCTTATACAATTATGTTCAAAAGTGGCCCTTTTTGATTTTTGCCCTGGTTTTGTCCGTCTGCCACTTTTACTTTTCACCTTGCTACCTATTGCTTCTACCCTCATTTTACACCCCTCTATCCCTACGCTCACACATTTAAGAAACCATTTCCCTTTAACTCCATCCTCCACTATCTCAATCGACACCCCACCCCCCTTATTCAGTTTAAAACCACCCGTGTAGCAGTGGCAAACCTGCCTGCCAGAATGCTGGTCCCACACCTGTTAAGATGCAATCTGTCCCTTTTGTACAGTTCCCCCTTACCCCCAAACAGATCCCAGTGATCTAAGAATCTAAATAGATGAGGTGGGAGGAGGTGTAGGTAGACCTCTGTCTAACATGAAAGGACTGTTGGGGTTCCTTGACGACACACTAGGTTGATTGGCCTCTTGGGGGGAGGGTGAGTGTGAGTGAGTAGAATAAAATGGGATGAGTGTGTTTGAGGGTCAGCACAGATTTGTAGAGTCGAAGGGCCTGTTCCTGTGGTTTATGATCAGACTCGGTGTGCTTATGATGTAACATTCACCTTTTTTTGTTTCTTGCATGTCAATCTCAAATGCTGATTTGTAAGAATATTGATTGATTTACTGATTATTGATTAATTGATTGGTGGAATGATTGAAATATACAGCATAGAAACATGCCCTTTGGTCTACCGAGTCCACGTCAATCACCCATTCACACTAGTTCTACATTATCCCACTTTCCCATCCACTCTCTAAACTCTGTGGGGTATTTTACAGAAACCAGTAACCTGCAAACTTGCAACTGTTTGGGAAGTGGGAGGAAACCAGAGGACTCGGGGAAAATCACACAGTCGCAAAAAAAAAACGTGCAAACTCCACACAGACAGGACCCAAGATCAGAATCAAACGTGGGTCTCTGCCGCTGTGAGGTAGCAGGTCTACCAGCTGCACCACTGTGCAGCCAAAATATATGTATATGTGGAATGTACTTTTCTGAATCATATAACATAACTTCTAATAATGTTCCTTTCTCAGCATTTATCTTCGGATCTGACCGAATTCCAGTGATGGGAATGAAGTGCTTGAAGATAATAATCTCTTCATGTGGGTTGACTGAAGATGATTATCCAGAGGCAGCCACTTGTTTTGACATCTTGTATCTTCCAAAGTATACCAGTCCAAAATCTCTGAGAACAAAACTGGTGACCGCTATCAAATCCATGAAAAATCTTAATAAAGAATGAAGCTACTCAGCAAAAGAGACCAGCTTTTAATGGAAGAAACATTAGCAATGACACCCTATCCAATGATCCACACCTGCATTTATATCTAAGACTAGGAACAGCTGGGAAGAAATTGTCCCTGAATCTGGTGGCAATGTTCAAGACTGGAAACCTCTATGTTCATGTTGTAAAGCAAAGTGTTGTCAAACGTGTGTATGAACAGAGCTGATTTTGAAATTGGTGTGTAATTTCTTCTACCCTCTTAAAGGAAGTTTATTTTGCAACTATTTAGGAGGCCCTTTGGCCCATCAGGTCTTCGAATAATCCCTTTGGTCTCATTACCTTTCTCATTTCCCTATACCCAGCTTTATCTATTTCTCAGGGCGGCACAGTCGCTGCCTTGCAGCGCCAGAGACCTGGGTTTGATCCTGACTATGGGTGCTGTCTGTGTGGAGTTTGCATGTTCTCCCCGTGACCTGCTTTGGTTTTCTCTGGGTGCCCGTTTCCTCACACAGGTTTAAGAAAGAATTGCAAATGCTGGAAAAATCGAAGGTAGACAAAAATGCTGGAGAAACTCAGCGGGTGAGGTAGCATCTCTGGAGTGAAGGAATAGGTGATATTTCGGGTCGAGACCCTTCCTCACACAGGTTTGTAGGTTAATTGGCTTTGGTACAATTGTAAATTGCCCTAGTGTGTAGGATAATGTGAGTGTATGGGGTGATTGCTGGTCGGCGCGGACTCGGTGGGCCGAAGGGCCTTTTTCCACGCTGTATCTCTAAACTAAACTAAACTAAATATTGTCACCTTAAATTATTTTTAAAATGTGTTGCCGTAGACAATTAACGTAACAGCACGTCATCATGATGTGGAACAAATCCAGAGCCCCCGTAGGAAACCCCACAGAGAGAACATGCAAGGTTTGGGGTCAGGACTGAACCAGGAGCTGTGAGGCAGCTCCACTGACTGCTGTGCCTTCACATGGTTGGTAATTTGGTTAAAACACCCACTTTGTACGATCAGAAAATGCCATGGCTCATTGGTGTCAGTGTGTGGACTATGTTGATGTACTGCCTATCCTTGGAACATTTTGCTGGATCATCCTTTGGATTTTTATGCTACTGAGACCTGCCAATTCATGGAGGCACATAAAGAGATGCTGAATAAATACACTTAAAGAAAGGAATGACCCAACGGGCAGCAACTGGGAACCCACCTGGAGTCATCCGAGACTCGTCTCCTGTTTGACTCTGAAGACCAGAAACTGGTGAGGAGGACTGCGACGGCGGGCAAAAGTCTGTTTTCAAAATGGCGGCAGATGGAGGAGAGGATCGGTGTTGCCATGACAACGGGCCTTGAAGGCCAAGATAAGGCTGCGCTCTTAGCAACTCTGAAACTTTGTTGTCGCCAGAAACGTGGCAACTCTTTGTGTACTGTCTCGGTGATGTCTACTATTACACTTCATTTGTTGCACTTTGTGCTTATCTATGATTATGCTAGGCTGGAGTATGATTTAATTAGATTGTTTACGAAAAATATATATATATTCACTGTGCTTGGGTACAGAGGTAAATGCGAAAGTAATGTATCGTCATCACTGTTAATCATCACCAGTGTAAAAACATTAAATACAATCAAACATTCAGCAGACCAGGTAGCATCTGTGGAAAGTGAAATTGTTCATATTTCAGTTTGATAACCTTTTATAAGAACTGGGAAAGTATAATTGAACATTAAAAGCTGCTGATAATCTGTTCAAATTAAGGGGATAGGCCAACGCATTGGGGCCAAATGGCTTTTTCTTGCGCTGTAATTATGAGAATACTTTAAGTAGTTTTTGGTCATCATATTAGCTAAGAGCAAAGCATTCAAAGGGAATGGTGATGCAAGTGGTGATTTGCAAATACTGGGATCTTGAGCAAAAACCCAAGTGCTGGAAGAACTTAGTGGGTCAGGCTGCATCCTCGGTATGAAGGGAAGGTCCCAACGCGAAACATTGTCTGTCTATTTCCTTGCACAAATACTGCAGTTTATTTTATGCAATTGAAAACAAACCCAGCTTACATTGGGATTTCTGATCACAGTGCTATCGAGCTCTGTTTCCACACTGCATCTCTAAAGTCTTTTAAAAAAACAAACATATCTCCGGAGTCCAGTATCAGGCTTGATTTCAGAGACTTGGGGCTTGAAAGTGGTAAGATTGCACCAGAACATTGTAACTCTTACATCGTTCAACCCTTAACTTGTATATGATTGTAGTCATGGTGTGATTTGACGGGATAGCACAACAAAAAAAAGCTTTTCACTACTTTGGTACATGTGCCAATAATAAAATTAATTGATTTAAAAGTAAACTCTTCCAAGTTTGGTCTCGCCAATGGCTTGTACAGCTGCAAACTAAGTTGCAATGTTACAAAATTTTGAGATTTAAAAAATCAAGTCTTTAATTTATCCCATCAGATAAAGCATAAACAAAGTTTAATTTGACACCTAATTCACTTTCATATCTTCAGTATTAAAAAGGTTATGGCCATTTTCATACTCGGAAATTGGCATCTTGTTCCCTATTGCTTTTTCATTGACAACACAAAAGCTGGGATCGAGAACATTTAAAGGCCGATAACTTTCTTAAAATTTAAGAGAACTGAAAGCAATTTTCAGTTATTATAGATTAAAGCATTCTGAAACAAATATGAAACAATCTTACTTAGATGACTTGAAATTAAAGCATATAATTAGTTAGTCACCTCATTGTAGCTAATTACAAAATTCAATTACTAGATCTAAACATCTATCCATTTCTTAAGAATAGATTAACATTTTTAAATAGCCTAAGTGTCCAAATAACATTCACACAATCATTCAGAATATAACACAATTTTTAAATCTCATTGTCATGGGTTTATAGGCCAAATGGAAGGAATTTAATGTTTAATACCTGTAAATTAATGGCCATTTAAATCAGCTTGCGAGTGGGATTTTCTGGAACTGGACCATTTGGAACGTTGCGGATTGCGGTGAGTTTAGTCCCCCATATCGGCAGCAAATACACTGCCAGGTCTTCGGGGACTTAACTTTCGCAACTTAAAATGTGAATTAAATACATCTTAAGAAACACTTTTATACATAAAAATAAACTACTTTCTTTTACCTGGTCCTCCTTAAAATCCGTCCCCGTTGTCGGCATTGAAGCTTCAGAAGTTGATTATAAAATCATTCCAGCGATTATCTTGTCGGGTGAATTTAAAAAAAAAACCCACACAGAACGGCCGTAGGAACGATTCTTTAGCAACATCTTGCACTCCAACAAAATATAATCCAGGACCAGGGCGGAAAAACCCCGTTTTAATCCCGGAACCCCCCCCCCCCCCCCAAACAACGCGCCAAAATAGCGCACACGGCCAGTGGCAGAATTACAGCGCCGTTGAAGGTAAGTACTGTAACATACCTAAACTAAGGCTTATCATTATACATTAATACATGTGACAATAATAAACTTAAACCTAAACATTATCCAAAAGATGGTCCTTCTGGCTGTGTGGCGGCGCTTCGGTCTGGACTGCATTGGTGTCAGTTCAATTTGAGTCCAAGAGTGGGATTTGAACTGACGGACTTGTGACCCAGAGGCAAGGGTGTGCCACTGTGCATCATCTGTGACTCGTTTCTTTTCCAGTGTGATAGCTTGGTTTCCATTTCCAATCCTTATGGCTGGAGTTCAGCAAGAATGATGAAACTGAAACTGAAAGCATGAAAGAAATGTAGGAAAACACTGGGTGGAATTGGAAACAAAACTCAATTACAGAGCAGGTCAACTCGAGGAGGAAATACTGAAGTTTAATATTTTGCTCTATTAGAGATAGAATCAGAATCATACAGTGCCCATGCTGACCAGCATGTCCCATCTACACTGATCCCAGCTGCCTGTTTTTGGTCCATTTTCCTCTAAACCTATCTTATCCATGTACCTATATAAATGTTTTTTAAATATTGTGACAGTACCTGCAAGAGAGAGGCAATGCAGAGGTTACCCATGTTCTCCAGAGATGGTGTGTGATGGTGTGTGACCCCAGCACTTTGTGTGTTTTTCAATATCAACCAGCATCTGTGGTTCTTTGTTTCTCCCTTTCAGTTTGGTTTATTTGGTTTAGTTCACGTAGACCGAGTTACAACAAAAAGCTTTTGTTGCGTGTTAACCATTTAGCAGAAAGACAATACATGATTACAACCGAGCCACCCACGGTGTTCAGATAGATGATAAGGAAATAACATTTAGTGCGAGATAAAGTCGGTAAAATCTGATCAAAGATAGTCCGAGGGACTCCAATGAGGTAGATAGTAGTTCTGGACTGCTTTCTAATTGTGTTAGGATGGTTCAGTTGCCTGATAACAGCAGGGAAGAAATTGTCCCTGAATATGGAGGTGTGCGTTTTCACACTTCTATACCTTTTTCCAGAAGGGAGACGAGGGATTGGCCGTGATGCGACACGTCCTTGATAATGCTGCTGGCCTTGCCGAGGCAAAGTGAGGTATAAATTGAGTCAATGGAAGGGAGGTTGGTTGGTGTGATGGTCTGGGCTGCGTCTGCTATTCTCTGAAATTTATTGCAGTCTTGGATGGAGTTGTTCTCAAACCAAGTTGTGATGCATCTCGATTAAAAAGCTTTCCACTGAACATCTGTAGTTGGTGAGAGTTGCTGGGAACAAGGAAGTCATAAGGTCATAAGGAATAGGTGTAGAATTAGGCCATTCGGCCCATCAAGTCTACTCTGCCATTCAATCATGGCTGATCTATCTCTGCCTCCTAAACCCATTCTCCTGCCTTCTCCCCATAACGTCTAACACATGTATTAATCAAGAAGCATTGGTGTGCTTTCCTTGTAAGCTCGTTGAGTAACATTAGTGTTCACTTGAGCACAGGACTCGTTGCCAGGGGGTGAGAAGCGGCTCCCGTGTGAAATACCCCAGAGAGGGATTCCCCCTCACCTGCCTCCTGGAGATGCCATTGGTGGACGGGGATGTTTGGGGCGGGGCCTGAGGGCGGGACTCCCCCCACGTGATGATAAAGTGACACTTTATAACCTGACACTGGGGTTTCATTTCATTTCTTTCACACTTTGACCCGATCGTTTGCAGTGTCACGAAGGGGCGATGCTGTACAACTGGGAGACGGGCTTGCAGCCCGAACGTTGCTCCGACTTGGGGGATGTTCTGGGCACCGAGCAGATCCGGCACCTTTGCTGCCGGAGCGGATGCACAGTAGTTGTGTTGTCCAGCGGGAAGATTTTCAGGAGAGTTGATGGAAAACCACCTGGTAAGGGGGAACAGATATGCGGGTAAAATCCTGTGTGCTGCAGGATGGTGTTGTATCTCAAATTGACACGCAGTAAATTATATATTGAGACAATCTGTAATGTCGCCAAAGCGTGTGGGATGCACAGCAATCTACGTATTTGATACAAAGTGCTGGAGTAACTTAGTGGGTCAGGTAGCTTCGCTCTGTGTAGAAATAAGGAACTACAGAAAAACTGCTTTTTATTTCATGCAAAAAAAGGCCATAAATCGGTATCATGCTGGAATCAATATTTCTGATTCTAGTTTAAGTGAATTCTAGATTTACAGATAATGGAAGAATTATAAAATTGGATTAGCATTTTCAAGCTCATCAGTCTGTTTTCGTTATATTTAGTTAAAGATTTGAAAATTATATTTAATAACATTTTTTAAAATATTATATATTACAACATAAATGAGTATTATTTTCTCTCTCCACTTCTCTTCCACATTGGGAGTCGATTTTCCAATCTGGGTAATGATTGGAATTAGTGCCCGGGGTATTGGGCTGGGTCTGCTCTCTGGGCGCTGATCCCGGGGCAGTACGTTTGTATTTTGTTTAGCGCTGGTCAGTTTCACTTTCGCTTCTCATGCACAGTGTCAGCGCCACAAGCAGGCAGTCGATCTGAATAGAAAAACAGCGACGTTATCCGTTTGAGCGGTGTAAACGAAACACTCCCCTCAAACTCCGCCTTTGCCTTTTATTGTGATCGGCGACCAGGGAACAATTTCGAAGGAACTATTTTGGTGGATAAAACTGTAATGGGTGGTAAATGAGAGTGAATTGACAAAATTAATCCCGATGTATGGTCAATCCAGTGAGGAGTATACAAATTGCTGAAACACTTCAAGGAACTGCAGATGCTGATTGTGTGGGAAAGAACTGCAGATGCTGGTTTAAATCGAAGTTCGACACAAAATGCTGGAGTTTACTCAGCGGGACAGGCAGCATCTCTGGAGAGAAGGAACGTCACCCATTCCTTCTCACCGGAGAAGCTGCTTGCCCCGCTGAGTTAGTCCATCATTTTGTGTCTACCTGCAGTCTGCTGATTAATGCACAACAGGCCACAAAGTGATGGAGTAACAGCGGGTCAATCAGGCAGCATCTCTGGAGAATGGTATGAAGCTTCAAAATAACAATTAAAGACGCAAATGCTGGATAATCTGAAATAAAAAGGTGGAATAGGTCAACAGGTGAGACGGGCTTTGATAAGCAGATGGTTGGAACACAGGCCAGCAATAAGGAAAGAAGGTGTGAACAGGTTTGAAGAGTTGCAGACTGTAAAACCAGAGGAAGGAAAGTGACGGGGGTCAAGTCAACTTTATTTGTCGAATACACATACGAGATGTGGTGAAATGAAAGTGGCAATGCCTGCGAATTGTGCGAAAACTACAGAACAGAATAGAACAGAATCAGTATTTACAGTGTTTATATATTTTTTTTACAAGACACAACACAACAGTAAATTAGTCCCTGGTGAGATAAGAGTTTACAGTCCTGATGGCCTGTAGGAAGAAACTCGATTTCATCCTCTGTTTTCACAGCATGACAGTGGAGGCATTTGCCTGACTGTAGCAGCTGGTACCGGCCGCTGCTGGGGTGGTAAGGGTCCCCCATAATGTTGCTGGCTCTGGATCTGCACCTCCTGGTGTATAGGTCCTGCAGGAGGGCGTGTGTAGTCCCCATAGTGCGTTCGGCTGAACGCATTACTCTCTGCAGAGCCTTCCTGTCCTGGGCAGAGCAGTTCCCAACCCAGTGTGTGATGTTGCCGGACAAGATGCTTTCTAGCCCCAGAGTAGAAGCACTGAAGGATCTTCAGAGAGACTCTGAATTTCCTCAGCTGCCCGAGGTGGTAATGGCACTACCTTGCCTTACTCACCAGCGCGGCAGTGTGTGTTGTTCATGTCAGGTCCTCTGTGATGTGGATTCCCAGGTATTTAAAGCAGCTCACCCTATCCACAGTAGGGGGAGGAGGGGGGAGAAAAAGTGAGAGTCTAGGTGGGGCACAGGAGATGGATGAGGGAGGAAGAGAGGGGGAGTGTGCAGGAGGGTGTGTGTGAGCCAACAATGTACCATTGTGGGCTCCACGTTTCATCGGTGCCGGCTGTGATTTGTTCTCTACCTTTTCATATTTTTAGTTTCCTTCTCCCCCGACTCTCAGTCTGAAGAAGGGTTGTGACGCAAAACATCACATTCTTTTTCTCCAGTGAGGCTGCCTGACCCGCTGAGCTACTCCAGCAAATTGTGTCTATTACTGGCTCTAGCCCAACATTTTCTATCTTGCGTGGGAAAACTGCAGATGCTTGTTTAAATCGAAGGTAGCCAAAAAATGCTGGAGTAACTCAGCGGGACAGGCAGCATCTCTGGAGAAAAAGAATGGGTGACCGTTCTTCTTACCTGACCTGAAATGTCACCCATTCCTTCTCTTCAGAGATGATGCCTGATCCGCTGAGTTACTCCAGCATTTTGTGTCTATTTTCTTTCTTGCTCCTTTCTGTAATACTGGGGTTACATTTGCTGCCCTCCAATTTGTGGGAACCTTTCTAGAATGTATGGAATTATGGAAGATGCCAACTGGTGCATCCACTATCTCTGCAAAGCCTTGGGATGCAACTCACCAAGTCGGGGATGAAGATTCCTGACCCAAAACGTTGCCTGTCATATCCCTCCACACATGTTACTTGACTTGCTGAGTTCCTTCAGCACTTTATGTTTTGCTACCTTTCAGTTGCCTTGTTGGTAGAGTTTGAAGTCCAGTTTTACATATGTGGTTTGGTGGGTTAATTGGCCACCGTACATTGCTCCGGTGTATAAATGCGTGATAGAATCTGTGTGACATTGATGAAGAGAATGTAGGCAAATCTTTTAAAAGGGATTGATGTAAGATTAGCATAAATGTGTAGTTGATGGTTGGAATGGGCGCTAAGAATGAAGGGGGGGACCTGGCAGGGGGTCGCCGAGAACGAAGGGCGGTGGCAGGCCTGATTCGCTGCTTTGAGAGTAAGGTAGGACTGACTGTTCATGTTGGAAGCAATTGCTGATGCTGGTTTAAATCGAAGATAGACACAAAAAGCTGGAGTAACTCAGTGGGACAGGCAGTATCTGGAGAGAAGGAATGTGCGACATTTTAGGTCGAGACCCTTCTTCAGTCTGAATGTCTAGGACTGTTCAATGAACTTACTGTGACTTTGTCAACGGCAGAAACGTGGCAACTCTTGTGCACTGCCTCGGTGAGGTCTGCTGTATGATTTTACCAGGTTGTATGCAAATAAAAGGTTTCACTGTACCGAGCTACATGTGACAACAAAGTATCATTGAATCATTTAATTTAGTGGGTCAAAGGGCATCTTTCCATGCTGTATCTTTCTATAACTCTTGGACTTTGTGAGATTATGAGTCCAGGTCCAGAACTGCAATTTACACATTGTCCCAGCATTAATAACTTGTTTTCATCCCATGCAGGGCAGTTTCCTTATTTCAAGGAAAAGGAGATTCACTTTGTTGCTTGTGGGACATCCCAAGTTCTGTTTGTTTCGGCGACGGGAAGTATTCTTCAGAGTCAAGTCAATTCAAAGAGATGTGCCAATAATCTAAGAGGGATCACCTTATCGAAACCACAGTAAGGCGGCGTTATTCCTAGTCTTTCAAATCTGAACAAAGTTGAAGTTTTTTGTTAACTCTATGCTGCTGTGGTGTAATCTGCACCACAGCGTCACAGGTCACCAACACTTGCAAAGGGGTAAAAGTGTAAACATGTTGGGTTTAGTTGCTCCTCAATCAAATAAACATTCAGAGGATATTCTGATTATTAAAGATTGCAAATTCCATCCAGCAGACAGCTCCTGTTGACAGTACAGCACCCTAATGGGATATAATCTTTGATTAAATGTTCAACTTTCCATGGAAGGATTTTAGATAGTCATAGAGTCATACAGCGTTGAAACAGGCCCTTCGGCCCAACTTGCCCATGCCAGTCAATATGCCCGATCTACACTAGCCCCACCTGCCTGCTATTAGTCCATATCCCTCTAAGAGTATACTACCCATGTACCTGTCTAAATGTTTCTTAAACGTTGTGATAGTAGCTTCTTCAACTACCTCCTCCAGTAGCTCGTTCCACACGCCTACCAATCTAAGTGTAAAAAAAGTTACCCCTCAGTTTCCTTTTAAATCGTTCCCCCCTCACCCCAAACCTATGTCCCCTGGTTCTCGATTCCCCTACTCTGGGTAAAAGACTCTGCATTTACCCTATCTATTCCTCGCATGACCCTATAAACCTTTATATGATCGCTCATCATCCTCCTGCGCTCCAAGAAATAGTCTTAGCCTGCTCAAGTGTCCCTAAAATCTTAAGCCAATTTCGAAAGGGAAGGTAGCACCATTTAGAAAGACCTATCAGTGGATATTTTTAAGGCAGAGATAGATTCTTGATTAGTACAGGTGTCAGAGGTTATGGGGAGAAGGCAGGAGAATGGGGTTCGGAGGGAGAGATAACTAAGCCATGATTGAATGACGGAGTGGACTTGATGTGCTGAATGGCCTAATTCTACTAATATTCCTTATGAGCTCTTAGTTTTGTTTAGTTTCAAGGTACAGCATACAAACAGATCCCTTGGCCCACCAAGTCCATGCCATCCATCGATCACTCATTTACACTCCATGCTATCCATATCCTTCCATTCCATGTATAAATGTGCCTATCCAAGAACCTCTTAAATCCCACTATCGTATTTGTCTCTAAGAACAACCTTTGGCAGTGCATATCAACCACACATTATGTAAAAAAACTTGCCCCGTACCGTTCCTTAAAACATTTCCCCCTCTGCCCTTACAGCTATACCATCTAGTCTTTGACATTTGTGACTTCAAAGGTTCTGATTGTTTACCTTGTCTATGCCTCTCATAATTATATTTACTTCTAATATGTCTCCCCTCAACCTCCAAAGCTCTGGGGAAAATAGTCCAATGCTGGAATATTGCCAGAGCACCGAGAAACCTCACAGGGAGAATATGGAAGGTCAACTAGAGTACTGGTGGTCAGGAATAAACCTGGGCTTATGGAGCTGTGCGACATCAGCACTACCTGCTGCTTCACCGTGCCGTTCAATATCATATGAACAGATACATTAAAGGACAGTCTCAGATGGTGTCAGGCAGATTTAATAAATGTGGGCAGTGTACATAATTATGTTCTTTTTTTAATGTTTAGGTTGTTTAGGAGTTTGAGTGAAAGCAATATAATACAAGTGACCTGCGGAAACAATCATTCTTTGGCGCTTTCTAAAGGTAAAAGATAAAATAAATTGGCCTCTGTGAATTAATTAGAAATATTAATATACTGATTAAACTGTGCATACTGCTATAGGAATGAACAAATCAAAGTTGACACAAAATGGCACATCTTACAAGAAGGATGATGATGTTATGGAGAAGGTGCAGAAGAAGATGCCACCAGGATGTTGCCTGGATTAGAGAGTATTAGCTACAAGGAGAGGTTGGACAAAGGCGGTGTTTTCTCTGTAGTGTCAAAAGTAACCTGCTGGATATCTCTGTCGTATTTCAAAGTCTTGTGGATGAAATCTATCCTCCATCACTAGTGCTGTCAAGATGGCACCCAAGCCAGGCGACTCTCAACATGCTGGTCCTAGAAGCGGATTTGCATTCATTAATTACAACGCTCCACTCTTTTAAACCTCTACTCCAACAGCAGCATTTGTTCCGTCATCTTGTAAAAGTACACTGTGGACAGCTTGATTGTAATCATGTGCAGCCTTCTGACAGGAGAGCATACACCAAGAAAGCTTTTCATTGTACGTCGGTACACATGACAACAAACTAAATTAAAAATGTTGTCTTTCATACTGTGATTTTGGTGCATACAAAAAACCTTAATGGATCCGTGTATTGTGTGTTCTGTTTTCTGGGAGAAAATACTTTCTCACTATTTATAACAAAATGTCTGATGCTCTGAGCAAGATTTTATGCTCAATGTTTTATAGAAATTGTGTGAGATTAACATTTTTCTTAATGCTTAGACTACATTTGTTTGAATCCAAAAGGTAATATTTAACATTGTTTGACTTTTCTCGAAAGATGGCCAAGTCTTTGCCTGGGGACAGAACACCTTTGGCCAGTTGGGTCTCGGTACAAGAGGTCCCCTGTCTTGCGACCCCCAGACGGTGAAGAGTTTCTCTGGGGTCCCAGTGGCTCAAATCACTGCTGGAGGCGAGCACAGCTTCGCTCTGACCGTCTCGGGGACGGTATTTGCATGGGGCAGAAATAATCACGGACAACTGGGGCTCGACGACACAGAGGGTAAGGACATTGCCAAACAATATCAGCCTTTCCTTCTTTCCTTTCTGTGGCTTTAGACGTTAGAGAAACAGCGCATAAACAGATCCCTCAGCCCAAAGAGTCCGCACAGACCAGCAATCGCCCCGTACACTCGCACAATCCTACACCCGAGGGACCATTTACAGTTATTACTGATTGCAATTAACCTACAAACCTGTACGTCTTTGGGGTGTGGGAGGAAACCAGAGCACCTGGCGAGAACCCAAGCGGTCACAGGGAGAACATACCAACTCCATACAGAAAGCATCCATAATCGGGATCGAACCCAGGTAGCAACTCTACCACTGCACCCACGTGCCTCCCAACTACATTTCCACGTAGTTTTGTACTCGTGTAATTATTGACCAATGTGCTGGAGTAACTCAGCAGGTCAGGCAGCATCTCTGGAGAACATGGATTGGTGATATTTCTGGTTGGGACCCTACTCCAGAGTTATTGTGGTGGAGGGAGAGGGGAAGAAAGCTGGGAGAGAGGAGGGGGCAGGATAAAGCCTGGCAAGTGATGGGTGGATACAGTTACTGTAGGTTTATTTTTGATCGGTAAATTGTTGGACAAGGCTGGAGTTGAAAATAAAACATTTGATGAATTGTGAAGCCAGAGGAAGGAATGTAGGTTAATAGGGGGGAAGATGGGTGGGGGGGACAAATAGTTGTGTATCCTGGCGGGCATAGGGACTGAGCTGGGCAAAATAGGGGGGATGGGCATAAAGAAGGAGGGGTGGGCACAGGAAAGAGAGGGAAAGGAATAAGAAGATGGTTAACTTATTAGAAGTAACTGTTGTTGCAAAACAAAACCACAGTTGAACAATTCATTTAACCGCTCATTGGATTTCAATTTAAAACAACCACATCAACAAAGCATTTTACAATAGAGAAAATATTGATTCAATGATGATTTAATTATACTCTATTGTAACATGGTGTAGTGAAATGCTTTGTTTTGCATCCAACCCGGTAAAATCATACTGCAGACCTCGCCTATATATATTTTTTTAATATTATTTCATAATAATCTAAAATACTTTTATTCAATTATACACACATACAGAGTAGTAACAAAATCAAAACTGCCATTGTTAGTTTACAATCAAATAGTTATCAGATTAAAATATTGTCAACTTTATCTACAATGCACTTGACCCCCCCCCCCCCCCCCCTCCGTGGCGACCAGCGTTCACAGAAGGCCTCCAGAGTCCCCACGTACAACGCGTGCTCCCTCTCCAGGGACACGTGGGCACAGACGTTGACCCGGAAGAGGGGCAGGCAGTCGACTCAGGCAGAACCCTTGACTGCCTCGCTGCCTGGAGCAGACCTCACCTGGGCAGTAGATAGATGTCACCACATTTCTGGCTATGACAAAGTTACAATAGTTTACTGAACAGCCCTCTACTGCCTGCCTGGCAGCATCCCACCCCCTCCCATTACCACCGGGGCCCCCTTTGCATTGCACTTTGACACCACTGAACATCCTTTGTAAGAGCTCGGAGATTTTCAGGACACGGGTTTACAACAACATCAAGTGTGTTCAGTGATGATGAACCATTTTATTTTCACTTATTCAACTTGGTTTTAGTGCGAACTTTCATGGTCAGTTACCATTTGGTCAAAGTACATTAGAAATGGCTATCGTGGTAGAATTAGGAAGAAGAATGTGGGCTGACTGCTTTCATTCCTTCTTGCAGATACTCTTACTCCCAAACATGTGCAAATCCTATCGTGCAAGAGCACCATCTTTATTTCTTGTGGAGAGGAGCACACTGCAGTTCTGACGAAGGTTTGTTCTCAAATAATTGAAAATCTTAATGGTTTGCTCTGCATTACAGAAGTGAGAGAAAGTTCTTCTATGCGATTAAAGTTGCGACCTGATAAAAAAAAATCCTTCTGGAAGACAAAGGGAAACCTCTCAAGTGATTGGCTCTGGAATTTGTAAGAGCAGATTGAGGCCATTCAGCCCATCACATCTATTCCACCATTCAATCATGGCTGATCTACCTTTCCCTCTCAACCCCATTCTCCTGCCTTCTCCGCATAACCCCAGATACCCATACTAATCAAGAATCTCAATCTGCACCTTAAAAATACCTAATGATTTGGCCTCCACAACAATCTGTGGGAATTAATTCCACATAGTAACCACCATCTGACTAATGTTCTTGGGTGAGTTGTGATTAAGTCCTGTGGAAGCGAGATCACAGTGGAGATCACATGGATTTGCACATAGATGGACACCTTGGATTAAATACATCCAGTTTTGTTTTTGGTTCAGTTTGCTAGTCTTCACTACTTTCGTTTTAGAGATTCAGCGTGGAAACCGGCCCTTCAGCTCACTGAGTCAACATTAACTATCGATCACCCGTTCACACTAGTTCTATATTATCCCACTTTCTCAGTTCAGTTTAGTCTATTGTTGCTTGCGCCAAGGTACAGTGAAAAGCTTTTATTGTGTGCTAACCAGTCAGTGGGAAGACAATACATGATTACAATCAAACCATTCACAGCGTACAGATACATGATAAGGGAATACGTTTAGTGCAAGGTAAAGCCAGTGAAGTCCGATCAAAGATTGTCCGAGGGTCACAAATGGGCCACTTTTCAACATAATTGTATAAGGGGTAAGAGTGTTGTAAAAACAAGCCTGAAGGCTTTGTCTCAATGCAAGGAACATTCGTAATAAGGTGAATGAGTTGAATGTGCAGATAGCTATTAATGACTATGATATAGTTGGGATCACGGAGACATGGCTACAAGGTGACCAAGGCTGGGAGCTGAACATCCAGGGATCTTCAATGTTCAGGAGGGATAGAGAGAAAGGAAAAGGAGGTGGGGTAGCATTGCTGTTTAGAGAGGAGATTAACGCAAAGGAAAGGAAGGACATTAGTTTGGAGGATGTGGAATCGATATGGGTAGAGCTGCGAAACACTAAGGGGCAGAAAGACGCTGGTGGGAGTTGTGTACAGGCCACCTAACAGTAGTAGTGAAGTTGGAGATGGTATCAAACAGGAAATTAGAAATGTGTGCGACAAAAGGCAAAATAGTTATAATTGGTGACTTCAATCTACATATAGATTGGGTGAATCAAATTGGCAGGGGTGCTGAGGAAGAAGGTTTCTTGGAATGTATGCGGGATAGTTATCTAAATCAACATGTAGAGGAACCAACGAGAGAGCAGGATATTCAAGACTGGGTATTGAGTAATTAGGAAGGGTTAGTTAGCAATCTTGTAGTACGTGCCCCCTTGGGCAAGAATGACCATAATATGGTTGAGTTTCTTCATTAGGATGGAGAGTGACATTGTTAATTCAGAAACAATGGTTCTGAACTTAAAGAAAGGTAACTTTGAGGGTATGAGACGTGAATTGGCCAAGATTGACTGGCAATTAATTCTAAAAGGGTTGACGGTGGATATGCAATGGAAGACATTTAAAGACTGCATGGATGAACTACAAAAATTGTTCATCCCAGTTTAGCAAAAGAATAAATCAGGGAAGGCAGTACATCCGTGGATAACAAGGGAAATCAGGGATAGTATCAAAGCGAAGGATGATGCGTACAAATTAGCCAGAAAAAGCAGCAAACCGGAGGACTGGGAGAAATTCAGAGACCAGCAGAGGAGGACAAAGGGCTTAATTAGGAAAGGAAAATAGATTATGAAATAAAACTGGCAGGGAACATAAAAACTGACTGCAAACGTTTTTATAGATATGTGAAAAGAAAGAGATTAGTTAAAACAAATGTAGCTCCCTTGCAGTCAGAAACAGGTGAGTTGATCATGGGGAACAAGGATATGGCGGACCAATTGAATAACTACTTTGGTTCCGTCTTCACTAAGGAAGACATAAATAATCTGCCGGAAATAGCAGGGGACCGCGGGTCAAAGGAGTTGGAGGAATTGAGTGAAATCCAGGTTAGCCGGGAAGTGGTGTTGGGTACATTGAATGGATTAAAGGCCGATAAATCCCCAGGGCCAGATAGGCTGCATCCCAGAGTACTTAAGGAAGTAGCTCCAGAAATAGTGGCTGCATTAGTAATAATCTTTCAAAACTCTTTAGATTCTGGAGTAGTTCCTGAGGATTGGCGGGTAGCAAATGTAACCCCACTTTTTAAGAAGGGAGGGAGAGAGAAAACGGGGAATTACAGACCAGTTAGTCTGCTAGAGTCAGTTAGTAAAGATGGGATAGCAGCACATTTGGAAAGTGGTGAAATCATTGGACAAAGTCAGCATGGATTTACGAAAGGTAAATCATGTCTGACGAATCTTATAGAATTTTTCGAGGATGTAACTAGTAGCGTGGATAGGGGAGAACCAGTAGATTTGGTGTATCTGGACTTCCAGAAGGCTTTCGACAAGGTCCCACATAAGAGATTAGTATACAAACTTAAAGTACACGGCATTGGGGGTTCAGTATTGATGTGGATAGAGAACTGGCTGGCAAACAGGAAGCAAAGAGTAGGAGTAAACGGGTCCTTTTCACAATGGCAGGCAGTGACTAGTGGGGTACCGCAAGGCTCAGTGCTGGGACCCCAGCTATTTACAGTATATATTAATGATCTGGATGAGGGAATTGAAGACAATATCTCCAAGTTTGCGGATGACACTAAGCTGGGGGGCAGTGTTAGCTGTGAGGAGGATGCTAGGAGACTGCAAGGTGACTTGGATAGGCTGGGTGAGTGGGCAAATGTTTGGCAGATGCAGTATAATGTGGATAAATGTAAGGTTATCCATTTTGGTGGCAAAAACAGGAAAGCAGAATATTATCTAAATGGTGGCCGACTAGGAAAAGGGGAGATGCAGCGAGACCTGGGTGTCATGGTACACCAGTCATTGAAAGTAGGCATGCAGGTGCAGCAGGCAGTGAAGAAAGCGAATGGTATGTTAGCTTTCATAGCAAAAGGATTTGAGTATAGGAGCAGGGAGGTTCTACTGCAGTTGTACAGGGTCTTGGTGAGACCACACTTGGAGTATTGCGTACAGTTTTGGTCTCCAAATCTGAGGAAGGACATTATTGCCATAGAGGGAGTGCAGAGAATGTTCACCAGACTGATTCCTGGGATGTCAGGACTGTCTTATGAAGAAAGACTGGATAGGCTTGGTTTATACTCCCTAGAATTTGGGAGATTGAGAGGGGATCTTATAGAAACTTACAACATTCTTAAGGGGTTGGACAGGCTAGATGCAGGAAGATTGCTCCCGATGTTGGGGAAGTCCAGGACAAGGGGGTCACAGCTTAAGGATAAGGGGGGAATCCTTTAAAACCGAGATGAGAAGTACTTTTTTCACACAGAGTGGTGAGTCTCTGGAACTCTCTGCCGCAGAGGGTAGTCGAGGCCAGTTCATTGGCTATATTTAAGAGGGAGTTAGATATGGCCCTTGTGGCTAAGGGGATCAGAGGGTATGGAGAGAAGGCAGGTACGGGATACTGAGTTGGATGATCAGCCATGATCATATTGAATGGCGATGCAGGCTCGAAGGGCCGAATGGCCTACTCCTGCACCTAATTTCTATGTTTCTATGAGGTGTATACTAGTTCAGGACTGCTCTCTTCATCAACCTCCTACACACTGGGGTAAAATAACCTGCAAACTCGCATGCCTTTGTGATGTGGGAGGAAACTGGAACACCCGGAGGAAACTCACGCAGTCATAGAGGTTGCGTGCCAACACCACTCAGACAGCACCTGGGGTCTGGATGGAACCTGGGTCTCTGGTGCTCTACCAGCTGCACCAGTATGCCGCCCACCAATGTTCAGCAAAGTCAGATATTTTTGGTCATTAAAAAATATTGCAGGAAAGTCAGAGGCAACTGAACCATCCTATCAACACTAAAGAGCAGTCCTGAACTACTATCAACCTCATTGGAGACCCTTGGATTATCTTTTATCGGACTTTACAGGACTTTATCTTGCACTAAACATATTTCCCTTTATCATGTATCTGTACACTGTGGAAGGCTCGATTGTAATAATGCATTGTCTTTCTGCTGACTGGTTAGCACACAACAAAAGCTTTTCACTGTATCTCGGTACACGTGACAATAAACTAAACTAAATCAACAGGCCCTTCAGCCCACGGAGTTAGTACTAACCATCAAGCATCCATTTACACAAATCCCAGTTTTTTACCCCATATTACCATCAGCTCCTCCCTGAATGCTATTGCTTGCCTACCCACTTAGAACAACGTACTGTGGCCAATTAATTTGCCAACCCTCGTGTCTATTGGGATGTGGGAAGAAACTGGAATATCTGCTGGAAAGAGTCACAGTCATAGGAAGTGTATGTGCACTCTATACAGCCAGCCACATGAGGCCAGGATTGAACCTAGGTCTCTGCAGTTGTCACACTCTGCTAAGTGGTCCACTGAGCACTCCCAATACATAAATGTTTAGGCTCTATAAAATGCACCTAAATCAAGATCATGAATAATTGCAAATAAAGATCAGTCCATGTTTTATCTAGAATTTTTATTCTCATTTTCAGAATTACAAAGACTTTGTTTTTCACCCATTCTCACCTCTGCTTTACTTTCTCACCCTTGCTGTATCCTCTCACCCTTGCTTTACCCCCTCACCCACTCTTGTCCTTCCACACCACTGTCGCTAACCCCACACCCCACAGCAAATAATGGTGTTGGCTTGAAGTCTTCACCAACATTTCTAAAGCATTCTTAAAGCTAAATCAATGAAATTGTAGACCCAGCATGGCTGGAATATATCACAGACACATAGCGAAAATATAGATTTTACTGTTGATCTGAGAGGTTTTCAAAATATGTCGGTTAATTCAAGGTAGGATTAATTAAGTTTAGAGAAACCGTGGAAAAGGCCCTTCAGCCCACCGGGTCCACCCCAACCATCGATCACCCAGTGGTCTGTGTTCTCTAGTTCTGTGTTATCTCACTTTCTCATCCCCTTCCTACACACTAGGGGCAATTTACAGAGGCCAATTAATCTACAAACCCACACGGCGTTGGGATGTGGGAGGAAACCGGAGAAAGCCACGGAGTCACAGGGAAAATGTGCAAACTCTACACAGACAGCAATCATAGTCAGGATCGCACCCGGGTCCCTGGCGTGGTGAGGGAGCAGCTCTACCGCTGTGTCACTGTGCTGCCCTGTTGCAGATGAAGTTATTATTCTTAGCTACTGGATGCTGTTGTCATGTTGGGTAATGATTATAACATGCACTGGTTATTGATAAATGGAGCACTTGAGCAATGCAAAGGCTTCCCTTGATTCTTCCCTTTGCTTTTCCCAGTGCAAAGGCTTCCCTTGATTCATTGAAGACACTGTTACGTTATCAGTCACGTTTTCTTTTCTAGGATGGATTTGTTTTGACATTTGGAGCTGGGGCGCACGGACAGCTTGGACACAACTCGACAAGAGATGAGATCAAACCACGACTGGTTGGCGGACTGTTTGGGAGAAAGGTTTCTCAGATCGCATGCGGGAGGTGAGCTGGTAATACATTGTAAAGTAAAATACACTGTCAGTTTCAAATTCTTACAAACATGTGCAGATGCTCCACAGAAAGCACACTGTCAGGTTGCATCCCAGCTTGGCTTGGGAACAGATGTAGATGTAGACCGCGTGGGTTTTCTCCGAGATCTTCGGTGCCTCCCACACTCCAAAGATGTGCAGGTAAATTGGCTTGGCAAATGTAAGAATTGTCCCTAGTGTGTGTAGGATAGTGTTAATGTACAGGGATTGCTGCTCAGCGCGGACTCAGTGGGCCTAAGGGCCTGTTTCCGCGCTGTATCTCTAAACTAAATACAGGTGCACAACCTTTTATCCGGTGTTCCGGAAACCGAAAAACTCCGAAAACCGGCCATTTTTTCCAGATGTCATCTGCGCATCAAAGCTCGCGTTTTGCGCCAAACTTGACCCGAAACGACCCACGGTCAACCCAGGTCTGTACTACTGTAGCGGCTGCCTCCTCCCCGGATAGCGGGAGACGCTTAAACATCTGTAAATCATTGCTTAAATGTTAGTCAGTTAGTTTGGAGGGCTTTTATGTGAAGGGGGGGTGAAGGGGTAAACTTTAATTCTTAGTCCCCTACCTGGTCGGAGAGGCGGGGAGCAGTCAATGCCTTACCGGGTCGCCGTGCAGTAAGCTCCGCAGCGCTGTGGCCGGTGGGGCAGCGGGCGGCGCCGGTTGTAGCTCCGACCCCCCTGGCTGCAAGGCGCTCCAAATCCAGCGCGGCCCGCGGCCGGACGCCCCAGCTCCGCGAATGTTGGGAGTCGGCGGCGTCGCAGCGCTGGGACACCAGCGGGGAGCGGGCAATGCCTTACCGGGTCGCCGTGCGGCAAGCTCCGGAGCGCTGTAGCTGCCGACCCAACATTCGCGGGCGTCGCTGGATTTGGAGCCGCGCAGCCAGGGGTAGAGTTGCCGGGGTCGGAGCTGCAACCGGCGCCGCCCGCGGCCGGACGGAGCCCCCAGCTACGCGAGGTTGGGAGTCGCCGACCAGGTAGGGGACTAAGAATTAAAGTTTCCCCCTTCACCCCTACTCCACCACCACCACCACATAAAATCCCTCCAAACTAACTGACTAACATTTATGCAATGATTCTCCCGGTCTCCGGGGAGGAGGCAGCTGCTCCAGACTTTTCAAGCCGCCAGCGCTACCTACCTAATCTACGCTAAAAATCTTCCATTCGGAAATCCGAAAATGTCCGAAATCCGACAAGTGTCTGGTCCCAAGGCTTTCGGATAAAAGGTTGTGCACCTGTAGTACAAAAATGAGCAAATGTATCTAAAATTAGCTCCGTTTGTCCACTTTAAACAGCTATCACACGTTGGCCCTCGTTTCATCCACTGGCACAGTCTATTCCTTTGGTTGTGGAGAAATGATAAGGCTGGGAAATGGCCAAACCAGTGAACATTCAGTGCCTCTGCCCATCAATCTAATGGACACTGCAAGCAATGGTGGAGCTGACAATGGTGAGCAAAACAAAGCCTTAAAGCTGCAACTAGAGCGCAAAATTAGAAATGCAATGCTGTTTAACTTGTGAATGGGATAACTAAGCTCATCAAGTTTATTCATCTAACATGTGATAATAAAGCAGTCATTAAAAATGATCACCAGACGATTCAAAATCTGTAATATTAATTTGAAGTAGAATTATAGGCTTCACACATACAGGGTGTGCAGACATAATTTAATGCCTGTTTAGCCATTTTATTCAATTTCCGTGATCAATGGCTTTTTATCTTTTTATAATGGCAACGTCTAATGTCGATTTGCCACAATTTAACTTAATCCCCCATTCAATGATATAGTGTTAAGTGTGCATGGGCAGATTCCAACATGCAATTCCCCTTCAAATACAGGTGTAGAATCATAATGGCACAGAAGAAAGCCCATTCAGCCACTGTACCTTTTGATACCTCTAGTTTTTCTCTCCCCTGACTCTCAGTCTGTAGAAGGGTCTTGACCCGAAACATCACCTATTCTTTTTCTCCAGAGATGCTGCCTGACCCACAGAGTTTCTCCAGCATTTTGTATCTATCTTTGGTTTAAACATCTGCAGTTCCTTCCTACACATTTTGTCTACTCCACAGCGAAATTTCCTCCAGTTTTGCCTACTTTGAAGAAGTTCTCCTCCTCTCTCCGACAAGAGTTCTGCAGCACCCTCTATCGCTGCTCCCTCTCTGTGATTGCACCGGCTCCACGACCATGTTTTAACTCAGACTCGCTACCACAGCCACTTGTGTTTTCTCGGTGCTTGCATACACTCCATCTTTTGCTTTGGAGCTGTACCTTTTCCTACCTCTAATTTCCCTCTCCCCTGAATCTCAGACTGAAGAAGGGTCTCGACCCGAAACGTCACCTATTCCTTTCCTCCAGAGATGCTGCCTGACCTGCTGAATTACTCCAGCATTTTGTCTATTTTAGAATTAGTGGATAATCTGTGGCACCAAGGACATTGACATAGGACTTAGAGCCACAGAAACAGGCCCTTCAGCTCAATGCATCCATGCCGATTAAGATGCCCATCTAAGTTACTCCCATTTTCCTGCATTTTGCCTATGTCCTTTTAAACCTTTCTTATCCATGTACCTGTACAATTGTATTTTAAATGCTGTTATAGTAGTACCTGCCTCAACCACTTCCTCAGGCAGCTCGTTCTATATATGTTCCACCCTCTGTGTGAGAAAGTTGCCCCTCAGCTTCTTATCAATTTGGTGGCGCAGCAGTAGCCTTACAGCGCCAGAGACCCGGGTACGATACTGACTACGGGTGCTTGTCTGTACCATTATGGAAATGTAACAGAAAACTGGAAGGAAATGCGCTTGGTTTCAAATGAATAGATTGTACAGGGGCATTGGGACTTGGTATTAGTGAGTGTGGTCCATTGAATCTGTACCTATGCTATTTCACAGGCAGTTCAATTAAACGAGGCGTCAGAAAAATATTTGCTGGGGGAAAGTTCAGCTTTGCAGAATGCTATGATGAAGAGGTAAGAGCACAACTAAACTTTAGGAACAGGAAATGGGGTTTGACATGGATTACGATGAGAGGATAGTGGTGGTGTAATTTCCTATTGGTAATCGGAGTTCATTTGAGTTGTGTAACTTTGTATTGTGTCTGACATTCTTAATATCATACTTATAATGATTTGACTTGATTTAGACTTTAGAGATACAGCGCGGAAACAGGCTCTTAGGCCCATCGGGTCCGCGCCGACCAACAATCACGTACACTATCACTATCCTACACACTAAGAACGATTTACAATTTTACTGAAGCCGATTAATCTGCAAACCTGCACATCTTTGGAATGTGGGAGAAAACCAGAGCTCCCGGAGAAACCCACACAGTCACTGAGAGAA
Organism: Leucoraja erinaceus; assembly: GCF_028641065.1. Taxonomy (NCBI): domain Eukaryota; kingdom Metazoa; phylum Chordata; class Chondrichthyes; order Rajiformes; family Rajidae; genus Leucoraja; species Leucoraja erinaceus. The sequence goes on from NC_073377.1 coordinate 115,060,937, forward strand.
CGTACAAATTCCGTACAGACAGCACCCATTGTCAGGATTGAACCCGAGTCTCTGGTGCTGTTAGGCAGCAACTATACTGCTGTGCCACCGTGCCGCCCCCTTTCAATAAGTTTCTAAAGCCTGGTGGTGGCAGATTCTGCAATAACTTACAGGAGAGGAAATAGTAGGAATGTTGGGAAGTAGCAGAAGCATGGGATTAGTGGCATTGTTCTGTGTGATAGATTCTATGAATTTAAAAGACAAACTGCTGGAGTAACTCAATGGGTCAGGCAGCATCAGGGGAGGGCAGGACAGGTGACGTTTTGGGTTTGGACCCCTCTTCAGACCATGTGCCAATATTTTATCCATCAAATTCTGTTTCAGTATAGATGCTGAGTGTGTCTCCTTACAGCCCACCCATGGTATCATTTGCCTGTATGCGCTACAACAAGTGACCTAACCAATGGACATTTTTAAGGCTGAGATTAACAGATTCCTGATTGGTAAGGGTGTCAGGGGTTATGGGGAGAAGGCAGGAGCATGGGGTTGAGAGGGAAAGATAGATCAGCCACGATTAAATGGCGGAGTAGATTTGATGCGCCGAATGGCCTAATCTGTTCCTAAAATGTATGAACCAAGAGAGGTTTCTTCCTGGATTTTGTTATGTCGTAGCTTTGGCAGCCGATAGGAGGTGCACCATGCCAACAGTGGAAGTAGCATGCCTGTCATATTCACCCTTCCGTCAGTAGTCCAGCATTTGCAGAATTGGTTGATGCTTTGTGGAGTTCTCAGTTTGCAGGGGTGATCTTGAGGCAGCCACTTTAATTCTCAATCCCATCCCGATTCCTTCATGAACTAAAGGAACAACATCTCGGCTTCGCTCTCTTGCAACCTCAGGAAAGAACAATGAATGTTCCAACTACAGATAATTTGCCTCTTTGATTTTACAATTTAGCCTAGTTTGCTATTAATTTTAAATTTATGTACAGCTGTAATGGCGGCACAGTGGAGCAGCAGTAGAGTTGCTGCCTTACAGCACCAGGAACCTGGGTTTGATCCTGAACATGGGTGCTGTTTGTACAGAGTTTGTACGTTCTCCCTGTGACCACGAGGGTTTTCTCTGGGTGCTCTGGTTTCCTCCCACACTCCAAAGACGTACAGGTTTGAAAGTTAATTGGGTTTGTTAAAAAATTGTAAATTGTCCCTTGTGTGTAGCACAATGCTTATGTACGGGGTGATCTTTGGTCAGCACTGACTCGGTGAGCCGAAGGGTCTGTTTCCGCGATGTATCTCTAAAGTCTAAAGCTTTGCTATAAATTCTTGGTGGATACAACATTAGGCGAATCCTATGCCCTCCCATAGCTTTTCCTACTGAACTTCTCACAGACCATGTAACTAATACCATGAAAACATGTCACTGGACCCCAAATAAATTGGTTTAGCACCAGGAGTGACACTGTTGTTGCTGGCTTTGTACACATTGGCACATCTATTACCCAGGTAAACGTCATTTTCGTCACAGCAGTAAATATCCCCAACTTTCAGTAGAGCTGTATACAATCTTTGGCTTCGAAAGCCATGCCAGTAAAAAGAGCTTTGCACCATAATCTAGCAAACCTTGTGAGTGCGCTCTGTGCAGCCAGACCACTCTGACCCAGAAACTAAAGCTGCCCTCATGATGTTTCCCATTATTATGCTTGTGTCCCTTTCTCGCTTTGGTTCTATGTGGTCAGTATTCATGCTACTTTGTACCCGATCTGCCTGAACCGACCTCTGTATAAGAGACGCAAGAGACTGCAGATCCAGATCCGAAATGTCAGCCACCCCTTTGCCTCCACAGATACTGCTTGACCCGCTGAGTTCCTCCAACAGTTTGTTTTCTGCTCCATATAATTTTGACCACCAGGTTCAGGAACTGCTTCATCCCAACAACCATTAGGCTCTTGAACGCTACACCGCACTAATCTCAGTTACGAACTATGAATTGCTTTTGGTTGCACTGAAGACTTCTGGGTTTTTTTTGCATTAGTATTGGGGTTATTAATTTATTGCATTTCTGTTTATTATATATCATCAATGTTTATTGTGTTTAGAGGCCTGCTATGCTGTTGCAAGTAAGAATTTAATTGTTCCGTTGTCGGGACATGTGACAAATTAAACACTCTTGACCCTTTAGCCTGGTAGAACTGCTGCCCCACAAAGCCCAATACTCAGTTCGATCCTGACTTTGGGTGCTGTCAGTGTGGAGTTTGCATGTTCTTGTTGACCCAAAATGTGAATTATTTTTATTTCCCTGCTGGTTGATTGGCTGAGTTTTTCCAACATTTCAGTTTTTGTTGCAGAATGCAGCAATTTAATTTGTTTTTACTTGCATTGAGCTAATTTAATTGATCGTAAACTGTAGGGATTAAAATTTTAATTACATAGAAGAATGCCATTGGCTATCTATTGCCAGTAATGGTTTTGAAAACACATCAGGGTCTCCACCCGAAACGTCGCCCACTAGGGACAATTTTTACATTTGCCAAGCCAATTAACCTACAAACCTGTACGTCTTTGGAGTGTGGGAGGAAACCGAAGATCTTGGAGAAAACCCACGCAGGTCACAGGGAGAACATACAAAGTCCGTACAGACAGCGCCCATAGTCGGGATCGAACCCAGGTCTCCGGCGCTGCATTAGCTGTAGGGCAGCAACTCTATTGCTGCGCCTCCATGGCCGCCCTAGTTCTTTCCTACCTAGATAGCAAGAGGGCTTTGTCTCTATTGTCAAACCCTGATGTTTCCTTTCACTGTTCTTGATGTAATGGTGGTTATTTAATGTCCGTATTTTCCTCCAGAATTTACTATCATCGCAGGAAGAATCTCTGCTCACTCTGAAGAGAATTGTGCCACTAACAAATTTATTTACAAAAAAGTAAGTTTCTTTCTGCAGAAAAAATGTGTAGGTAGGAACTGCAGGTGCTGGTTTATACCAAAGATAGACACAAAATGCTGAAGTAGCTCAGTGAGTCAGCTCAGGCAGCTTCCCTGGAGAAACAGAATGGGTCTGAAGAAGGGTTCTGACCCAAAACGTCACCTATTCTTTTTCTCCAGAGATGCTGCCTGACCCGCTGAGTTTCTCCAGCATTTTGAGTCAATTTTCTTCAGAGTCCAGCTTAATGTTCATAATAGTACATGATAGAAAGTTATATAATTATGAGAGTCGTTGGTAAGAGAGACAGTGAGGACCTTCTTCTCAGGGTGGAAATGTGAAATACTAGAGGGAAGAGCTATACGGTCAGAGGGGAAAAGTTCAAAGGCGATGTGTGGGGGTAGTTTTTTTTACACAGAGTGGTGGGTTGCTGCAACGCGCTGCCAGGGGTGGGGGGTAAAATGAAATACCATAGTGGCTTTTAAGAGGCCTTTAGATTGGCCTTTAGAGGCCTTTAGATATACAGGGAATGGAGGAATGTAGCACATGTGCCCACAGTGAAGAGTAGTTCAACGTGGCGTCGTGTTTGGTATGGACATCGTGGGCTGAAGGGCATGTTCCTGTGCTGTACTGTCTTATGTTCGCATTTGCAACAAGTTTCATTAGAACTTTCCATCAGTCTCTGAGCCAACACTCGGAAAGGTAAATGACTACATTTTACTCTTGGATTGAAGCCTGATATGTTTATTTCAAAGTGGGTCGAGGTTGATGCCGAGTACTTTACACAATTTTGATCTCCTTTCCTGCACACAAGCGAAAATTACAATGAAAACACAAAAGTATGTGCTATAACACCAGGAAAAGTGCTCAACCAAGAAAACCAAGCCCAAAGCCAATGTAGTATCTAAACTGCTTATACACACTTTTGCTAAGGACAATAACTAAATCCATATGCAATAATCAGCTACCTACATGTTAACAAACACATAAAAACTGTTTGTATACATTTCCTTTCTGCTCCCAACTGACCCTATTTCCTCTCCACCAAATCCACCTACTGCCTTACTCTGCTGCCTCTGACATCTCCTTTACGGCCTGATGCAAACTCTATCTGCAAATTCCTAGCTCTCCAAATGGCCACGTGGTTGATCACTATGAAACCTCTACAACCCACCTCTACCGGACATAATCTTGCTCTCCATCCTCACTGCTCAACTTCTGCTGGCAAATCTACATATCTGAGTTTTTTCCTCAGCAGTCATGATTGTATTATTTAGAAAAAACGGACCAGGTTGGGTCTATACATCATTTAGATGAATGAAGATTGAAAGGCCTTCATAGAGTGGATGTGGAGAGCATGTTTCCATTAGTGGGAAAGTCTAGGACTAGAGGACAAAGCATCAGTATTAAAGAAACGTACCTTTAGAAAGGAAATGAGGAGGAATTTATTTCATCAGAGGGTGGTGAATCTGTAGAATTCATTGCCATAGATGGCTGTGGAGGCCACGTCTTTGTGTAATTTTAAAGCAGAGATTGATGGGTTCTTGATTAGTAAGGGTGTCAACTGTTACAGGGAGAAGGCTGGAGTATGGGGTTGAGAGGGAAAGATAGATCAGCCATGATTGAAGACCGGAGATGTTTGGATGGGCTGAATGGTCCAAATCTGCTCCTATGACTTATGAACTTAAAAAGTGACTCTATTAATACGCAGAGGGTTGTGAAGGGGCATGAGAGGGTAATTGAAAATCACAGGGCATCGTTTTAAAATAAGGCGGCATTCATCTTCAAAATGAAGATACGTTTTTCTTAGAAGATTGTGAATGTTTGGAACTTTGTACACCAGAAAGCTGAGTCAGCATTTTGTAGTACTAGAAGTCAATGGTATTGAGGAACAAGTGTTGAGATTGAGATCAGAGTAGATGTTGTGTGTCAGGCCCACCCTCTTTCATGCATCAGCTGGCAGGTTGGCAACATTGTGGAATTTGGCTGTGTTCAGAAAGACAACTATGTTCCGCACATGATTGGTTGAACACTTGGGTTTGAGCGGGTCTAGATTCTGGAGCAAATGTCACTGTGGTTTGAACAGTTTTCCACCAACTTTGATTAGAGTCATAGAATCATACAGCTTGGAAACAGGCCCTTTGGCCCAACTCTTACGTGCCGACCAAGATGCCAGTTTCAGAGTCTTCCAAACTAACTACATGGATAAGCGCACCAATGTCAGTCAGTGTTCCTCTCCACCAGCACTGAGCCCATACTAACTCTTAGATGGACAACATTGACTTCACAATGTCACTCAATAGTCAAGACTCAAGAATTTTTATCGTCATATGTCCCGAAACGGAATAATTACATTCTTACTTGCAGCAGCACAAGAGATATGTAAACATATGTAGGAAGGAACAGCAGATGTTGGTTTATACCAAAGATAGCATAGGCTTCAAGTGCATGATAGTAGTTTGCTCTTCTTCAATGGTTGTGCAAACCGACCTTTAATGGAATATCCTGCTGGAAAGTTTCTGAGTATTTGAACAGTTTGAACTGGTGGAAGTTGTTGTTTTTTTATATAAGGTCAATTTAACACCCTGCGTTAAATATGTTTTAATTTAATTCTCAGAGCAATCATTCGGGGTTATTCATCTTCACCGATTATGAACGCAAGCTTCCTGGATACGAGGTAAATCAAAGGGCTGTTGCTTCGCAATTCGTGTTAAAATATCCTAAATAAACTTGCTGCAGATCCTACTTCAGTTTAGTCTTGAGATACAGCACGGAAATAAGCCCTTCGGCCCACTGAGTCCACAACAATCCCCGCATACTACCCTCCACACACTAGGGACAATTTACAATTATACCAATCCAATTAGCCTACAAACCTGCACGTCTTTAGAGTGTGGGACGACACTGGAGCTCCCGGAGAAAACCCACGTGGAGAACATATACACCGCACCCGTAGTCAGGATCGAACACAGTTCTCTGGCGCTGTAAGGCAGTAACTTTCCCTCTTCTCCATTGTGCCGCCCAAATCGGTTGTTTCATCTTCTAGCCTAACCAAAACCAAATCCATTTGTCCTTGATCAAGAAGGAACTATATTCTATTCTCTGCTTTTTGTTTTACTCATTTGTCCTAAGGTGACTCATTTCCATCTAACCAAGAGCCAGTGATGAAGGGGTAGAAGAAATTTAAGAACTTGTTTGTTTATTGTTATGATCCATCCACAAACAATGGATTTTCAAGCTATATTCCTCTTCTCTTCTGACGGTCTGCACATGGACAAGTGGTGTCCATTAGATGTGCATTGACTGTGTACAACTTATACACTTTTGGTTGGAGTACAATGTGCGTATGTTACTATAGCTCCATTCAGTGCATGGAATGAGTTTGAATTCTACTTTTTAGATACTTTACTTTAGACACTTTACAGATACAGGGCAGAAATCTGCCCTGCCCACCGAGTCCGTGCCGACCAACAATCACCTACATTATCCTACTCACTAGGGACAATTTACATTATTTTTTACCGAAGCCAATTAACCTACAAACCTATACGCCTTTGGAATGTGGGAGGAAACCGGAGCACCCGGTGAAAACATACGCGGTCACAGGGAGAAAGTACAAACTCCATACGGATAACATCCGTAGTCGGGTTGAACCCAGATCTCTGGTACTGTAAGGCAGCAATTATATTGCTGTGCCACCGTGCCGCCTCGAGTGAACTCCAGCACATCGCATGTCATTGCAGTTTTTCATACCAAGATATAGATTTATTTGTGCCATCTTTGAGACCCCTATGTTGAAATGAATGTCTTTTAAAAATGACAGTAAATTTAGTAATCTTTAATGCACTAACCATTTTTCTTGATATATTGAAAACAGCAAGGATAACCATTTCAAAACAAGCCAAATGCTGTCTGGTCTGGATATGTCCTTAGTGTACCTGAACTTTGAGAATTTGGCAAAAGACACTTCACTGCTATCCCAGGTAATGTTATAGTCATACAGCATGGAAACGGGCCCTTTGGCCAATGCGTTCATCCATGTTAGCTCCTATTTAACTGCGTTTGACATAGAACACTTTTCCATGTTCTCTATCATATCTCTCTAAATTTCCTATCCATTTACCTGTCCAAGTGTCTTGTCGACCAAACATTCCATAATGCCGACAATGCCTCGCACAATGAAACACCATATATTGTTATAGATGTTGAAGATGAGCTTTAACATTCATGGCTGTTTACATGTTTTGGGGAGAGTTGTGTCATAAGGTCATAAGTGATGATAGTAGAATTAGTCCATTCTGCCCATTAAGTCTACTCCGCCATTCAATCATGGCTAATCTATCTCTCCATCCTAACCCTATTCTCCTGCCTTCTCACCATAACCTCTGACACCTGTACTATTCAAGAACCTATCTATCTCTACCTTAAAAATATTGACTGACATGGCTTCCACAGCCTTCTGTGGCAAAACATTCCACAGATTCACCACCCTTTGATTAAAGAAATTCCTCCTCATCTCTCCTAAAAGAATGTTCTTTAATTCTGAGGCTATGTTCTCTAGTGCTAGACTCTCCCACTAGTGGAAACATTCTCTCCACATCCAATCTATCCAAGCCTTTCACTATTCTGTATGTTTGAATGAGGTCCCCCCTCAATCTTCTAAACAGCAGTGAGTACAGGCCCAGTGACAACAAACGCTCATCATTGGTTAACCTACTCGTTCCTGCGATCATTCTTGTAAACCTCCTCTGGATCCTCTCCAGAGCAGCACACCCTTCCTCAGATACGGTGCCCAAAATTGCTCATAATATTCCAAATGCGTCCTTCCCAGCGCCTTACAGAGCGTCAGCATTACATCCCTGTTTTTTGTATATAAGCCCACTTTTAATAAATGCTAGCATTGAGCTTACTTTCTTTATTACCCATCAGTTCATCGCCCATTTGAAAAAATTCAATTTCATGATAGTGCTCCCATTAGTACCTGCAAAATTAATCATTGACCTCTGCAAGTAAGAAGACACATGTGCTGGGGTATTGTTATGAAATATTTTTGGAAATAATAGTTTCTCTCAATTTTCAACCTTTGGTGAGTGCAGAGGAATGTTACTGTCTGCTATTGATGAATAAGGACAGAACCGAATATTGAGTTACAACCAAAGGTCAATAGATTCCTCATTCTTCACATGCCCACTCGATACATTCTGATCAATTATATTACACTTCTATCCCTTTAAGTAAAAGACAGTGAATATCTCAAAATGAATAAACTTAATTTACAAAACTGCTTAAATTAAAAAATATGCAGAACAAGAGCTTCTTATTGTCTACCCAAGAGCTTCTGAAGGTATTTTATTCGAAAGCAAATAAGTCACAGACGATGTTTCATCAATCTTTCCCAAAAGTTCATGTTGCTTTAGAAGAATTATATGACAATATAAACTCACTTGCTTTCATACTGCAATTACTTAGAAAAGAATGAGGAGATCTCAGTATTGCTTTGTATTTCTGCCGTCTATAATGCTACCTCTTTCAACACACTAACATCAACTCTGCAATCATTGATTATACAAGGAAATAATCTGAAATATAAGAATTATTTTTACTGCAAGGTCATTAATGAAGGAAATAGATAAAGTATTGACAATACTTTGTTGGGCATTGATGTATGGTGGGGGTGAAGCCCAAGTGACATTACAAACTATCAACTGTTGCAAAAGTTCAATTTACTCTGCAGTTTGTTTAAATTGTGTAGAAAACAAAAACTACAATACATTCTCCAATTCATGCTGGAATAATGTAATCAGATAAATGCAGTGCGTGGAGAATAATGATAAATAATGTTTGTATAAAATTAGTTTTCAAAACTTTGCTCACCAAGTTTAATTGGTAAAATTAATCTAGCCATCTCCACTCAGCCTAACAATGTCCCAAATGGGCATAGGGTGGCACTTTGGTGCAGCTTGTAGAGCCACAGCCTCACAGCGTTAGAGAGCCAGGTTCAATGCTGACCTCACGTGCTGTCTGTGTGGAGTTTGCACGTTCTCCCTGTGACCGTATGGGTTTCTTCTGGGTGATCCGGTTTCCTCCCACATCCCAACGACGGCGTATTTGTAGGTTAATTGGTCTCTATAAATTGCCCTCAGTGCGCAGGGAGTGGATGAGACAGCGGGATAACCTGTAAACGGGTGATTGTGCTCGTTTTGGACTTGGTTGGCCAAAGGGTCCTGTTTCCACGCTGTATCTCTAAACGAAAGTAAACTAGACTTATACATTGAATTAAATGGGTTGAATATTATGAAAAGATGTTCCGCTCCTGATGCTGACTGTTTTACAGGTGACAAATGCAATCCTGACAAAGCTGATCCCTTCACTCCCTCGCTCTCCTGCAAGTTTGGAAGCTCTGCGAGTTTACCTTGTTCTGCCTGAGCTCATCGCTGTACTTGATGGGCCAAAAAGCTCCAAGCTGACAGAATCGCTAACCACAGCCATTCTGTCCCTCGAAGGAAGTTACTTCAAAGTTCTAGGTAAGGGATTTATTTCTGAACATTTAAACATTACCAAAATCTCCGTTGTTTGCAATTAAATCAAAAAACAAAGAATTATTGCACATTGATCAGTTTCTGACTTAAAACTTCTGAAGAGGAGCGGTTTGTGGCAGAGAACACCATTATAAAACGATCAGGTTAAAATGTCTTCAATCTTCAATCCAAAGAATTGAACAGATAATTTAGTCAGGTTTGTTTATGCAGCACTTGGGCAATGCAGCAGGTGAGATGGCATCTTTTGGATGAGTTGTTAATCTAAGGTCCGTTAACCTCTCAGATCTTATAGGCTATTTTCAAAGACTGACATGGGATTTTTCTCCAGATATCTAAATGTATTCTTCATCCAATATCATTAAAACATATTCCATCCAAGACCTCATTGGGAGTTCAGGAATCTGTTTATGGGCAAATTTACTTCAACTTTTCGTTTGTTACAACAGTGATTACATTCCTCATATAATTATATGTAAGTATAAGTATATCATTGATTATAAAATACTTTGCCCTTTTCATGAAAGAAATTCTTGCCAAGTCCAAATATCTTGGTGGTCAAAAAATGGACCAGATCAGAGGATTCTTGGGCTCATACATATGAACTGAAAATGCTGTTAACATTCACCAAGTATGGTAAGATGTATGAAAAGAGAAATAGAGTATTTATTTCAAGTTGAAGAATCTTCATCAGAGCTGAAAAGGTGTTTTTGAGTTGCAGTGAAGGCTGTGGGAAAGATGGATAGGATAAGCTGAATGAATGTGATCGGGTGAGGCTCGGGTAAAATAGGATAATGAAACCATTCATTCAACAGGCAAATCTCATATCCCTGCTATTGACATCACATAACACAAAGAAGTGTGATCGCCCTCTAACTTGTCCCATTAACTGTCTTCAGCTTATCATAGACAAACCTATACATAACTAAAGCTCTGATCTTGTGCTCCTCCAGTTAGCGCATTATTTCTATTTGCGCAATAACGGTACATGACAGCACTATGATTTTTCACCAGCTCACTCACCGTTCTCCTGTGCTGCGAGTGCACCAAGTTTCATCTGATCGATGGAATAATGTAAAAGTTTGTGAGTTTTAAAAAATCATAAAAAAAACCGTGCTTGCGCAGATCGATCTCCTCTCTGCCAGTCAGCGCCGTGCGGACTTGGTCGCTTATCATGTCACTCCACGGGACGATCCGCCCTTCCTGCGCCATCGGTCTTTATGGAGAAGAGGGGGGCCAGCGGAGGTCTCCAACCGGAAACGTCGATGTCGCCAAACGGAAAGCGGTGAATCTGTTACTGGCGAAGGAGAGAATCCAGCGCATGCTGTGAGTCCAAACGTACCGCCATCGCAACGGTCTGCAGCTCCATCCCCTTCCCTTTTGGTCTCCCTCGCTGGCTCCCGCCCCCCCTCTCCCGTGATACCCCTCTCCCCCTTGGCTCTTCCCCCGTCTGTGTCTACGAGCTCTCCTCCCCCCCACACACGGCGCGGGTCGTAGCTGCTGGTGTTTCCGGGCCGCTACGAGGCCTGGCTCTGAGGGCGCTGACGGCTGATGGATCCCTCCGGGGCACGCAAGAAGGGGAGATGAGTGGCAAACTCGAGATCTTGGGGAGAGAGAGAGGAGGAGAGGAGAGGGGATAGTGGGAGAGGAGGGAATTAGGGAGGGTAGAGGACTTATGAAGGGAGGGAGGGGGGGAGTGGACTGAGGATAGGGGAAAGATGAGGGAGGGATTGGGGAGGGTAAGAGGAGATGGGGAGGTGAGGAGGGAGAGAGGGGGGGGAATAGAGTTAGAGCAGTGGGGGGAGGTAGGGAGTGGGGAATAGAGGGAGAGTAGTGCATTGGGGAGGTTGAGGAGGGATAGTGGGGGGAGGTGGGGGCTAGAGGGGATAGGAGGGGTGTAGGGAGGGAGAGAGTGCTAGGGATGAGAGGAAAGAGCTGTGCTGTGCAGTTGGGGACTATGTGTGAGTGGTGGAATATTGTGTTGGGGGACCAAGCCGCCTGTGTGACGGCCCCCAATGGGTGCCAACTTAGTATGCTATGTATGTATATATTTATATATGTATGTATGTATTTTTATATAGATATATTTATATATTTATATTTGTAGGAAGGAACTGCAGATGCTGGTTTAAACTGAAGATAGACACAAAATGCTGGAGTAATCAGCGGGATAGGGCCAGCATTCTGTAAAGGGAATGGGTGATGTTTCGCGTAAAAAGACCTTCTTCAAACTAATCAGGGGAAAGGAAAAAAATAGATGGTGATGTCGAGAGAGATATAGAACAATGAATGAAAGATATGCAAAAAAAAGAAACAATGATAAAAGAAAACAGGCCATTGTTAGATATTTGTGAGGTTGAGAATGGAGAGAAGCTGATGCAACTTGGGTGGGAGAAGGATGGAGAGACACAATGCAGGGGTTACTTAAAGTGGGTTTGTAATCGATGTCAGTCTATATCCTGGGATGGAGATGGTGAGATCAAGAAAGAGGAGGGGAGATGGTCCAAGTGAATTTGAGTGCAGGATGGAAAATTGGTGGTGACGTTAATGAAGACAATGAATTCTGCATGGGTGCAGGAGGTGGCACCGATGCAGTCATCAATATAACGGAGATAGAGTTCGGGGGATAGGGCTAGTGTACTGGAGTGTTCAACGTATTGCACATAATACTTATTGTCACATGTACGTGAAGGTACAGTGAAAATTCATTGTTTTTTCATTCACAGTATACAAAAGAGTTGCAACATGTCGCTGACAAGGTTTACAAAAGTGGCTATAAATATTGTTGATCGGCTGCCCTGAAGGACGCCGCACCCTGTGTGTGCCTTCAGCACCTGTCCATCTCACTACCATCTTTGCAACATGAAAACACCTTTTTTGACACCCTTTTCACCTGCCAAAAGGACTCCAACTGGAAACATTAACGCTGTTGTGTAGGAAGGAGCTGATAGGGAAAGATAGACACACAATAGTGCTAGAGAACTCAATAGGTCAGGCAGCATCACTGAAGAAAAGGAAGAGGTGACATCTTCTTCTGTCGTATGTCTTTTAGACCTGCAGTTCTGTGAGGCGAGCCAGGCCAGCGTGTCATGTCCAGGTCAATCAGAACTCATCACCATTCGGTGACCGGGTGTTTGGGGAAACTGGTGACTATGTGCTCCACGTCTGTGTTGGGTCCCACACTCGCAGGAGACGCTGTCCCACGAGGCCCCATTTCACGTACCCCTTAGCGTCCGATGCCTGTCCTCAAGCGGTTGAGGGTTTGTCCACTGCTTTCGGGGCAGGTCTGGCCAGGGACGTCCATGGGGTCATTGATGTAATGGTGCTAGCCTAGAAGGCTGCTGACTTCCAATGGTCGCTCCCTCTAGTCTTGACCAGGTGGCCTTAGAAGCGCAGCCGGTGTTGTGCAGGGCACTCTTGGGATGCGTTGACAAAGGGGTTGCGTGAATTGAGGCAACACTCGTCGTGGTGGCTCTGTGACGATCGAGGAGGATGGGTGGGATTCACTGGTCAGAGGTGACGATAAAGTAGGTATGTTTACAAAACTACCTCAGCGGCGTGCAGTGCTGCCACTGGACGTGTGCGGATTTGGAGCTTTGAGGTGGGCGGGGGCGGGATTTAAAATGCGGTTTTCCTACCTGTCCTGGCTTTATTTTCTGGGGGGTAAGCTTTTGCTGAAGAATTGTTCCGCCGGAGTTCTTCTGTGAAGTTTTTTATCAACGCCCGAAAGTTCAGTGCTGGCGAGTAATTAAACAAGTCGTTTCTAAAGCCATCATCGCCGACCAAGGGGACACTTTCACGACGGGCAGGTAAAGGAAAGCCGTTTATTATGTATAAACGTGCTCTAAGATGCCTTTAATCCATTTACGTTGCGCCAAGGGTGATTTAGGAACCATACGAACGGCAGTATTTTTCATGCGTATGGGGTTTAAAGTCCAGACAACCGAAACGTTCCAATTGACGCTTCCAGAAAAACTAATCGCAACAAGAGGATTTTAAATGGCCATTAACTTTACAGGAATTAAACATAAAAATTCTTCCATTGGCCTCTAAATCCATGACTGAGATTTTTAAAATCATGTTATATTGTGGAATTTTGTATGTATGTTATGGACACTAGGCAATTTAAAACGTGATCTTTTCTAAGACATGGATAGATGTTTAGGTATCTAGTAATGAATATGGTAATTCATCTACAATGGGTAACTAACTCAGTATGATTTAATTTCAGGGTCATCCATTAAGATGGTTCATATGTTCAGAATGCTTCAATCTCGACATAATAAAATGTCATTCTGTTCTCTAATTTTTAAGAAAGTTGATGGGCTTTGACGTTCTTATCACAGGTTTTGTGTTACGTCAAGCGGAAAAA